>NW_015391851.1:10961-22075 GCF_001527695.2 Protobothrops mucrosquamatus | reverse complement strand
CCCCCCCCTTTCCCCAGTGGCTCCCCCGGGCTTGGGCTCCTTACCACCACGGCACTGCTGGCCCCCGTCGACAGGTAGATGTTCTCCGGGTTGGAGGGGATCCCCCCATCTCGGCGTTGGATGAAGGCAGCCACATCCTGTCGGATGAGCTCGATCCCAGGACTGGCACTGTAGGCCCCTGATGGGGGGAGAAGGCAGGTAGAGAAAATGGGTGGGGGGCGAGGAGGAGGAGGAGGAGGAGGAGGAGGAAGAGGAGGACTCGGACTCGGACTCGGCTCTGCAGCTCACTGGTCTATTTATTATTTCCTATTATTATTATTAATAATAATAATAATAATAATAATAATAATAATAATAATAATTAATAATAATAAAGAAGTTGGAAGGGACCTTGGAGGTCATCTAGCCCAACCCCCTGCTCAGGCAGGAGACCCTACACCATTTCAGACAAAGGGCTGTCCAGTCTCTTCTTAAAAACTCTGGGCAGCCTATAAATCTTTTATATAAGTTAACTCTGGGGGGTGGGGGGGGCACGCCATGCTCAAGGCCGCTGGGCCTGGGAAGCCCCCCAATAATGCCCCAATGTCATCCTGGCCTAATTGCTGGATCACACCTGACGCCTAGCCTTGGGGTCCAGTCTAGCCACCCACCCACCCACCCCCAGGTCTCCAGAAGATGCTTAATCCAGAGCAGCCCAACAGGGCCGCCCACAGCCGGTGGCTTTGCATGCCCCCCCCCCCGTATACAGGGGCCAGCAGCCAGGGGAAGCCCCCTCCCTATCTGAAAGAGGCATCATTCTTTGCTCCAGAGCGGGGGTCTCCAGCCCTGGCCACTGTAAGACTTGTGGACTTCAACTCCCAGAATTCCCCAGCCAGCGCATGCTGGCTGGGGAATTCTGGGAGTTGAAGTCCACAAGTCTTACAGTGGCCAGGGTTGGAGACCCCCGCCCCAGGTCACCCAGGAGATCATCTGGTCCACCTTGATCAGCCTGCTGAAATCTGGACCTTTCCTCAATTTACCAACAGCTCCTTTAGTGACCGTTCAAAGTTACAACGGCCCTGGGGGGGAAAAAACACGGATTTATGACCGTTTTCCCCACTTAACAACCGTTGCAGCCTCCTCACCCGTCCCACGATCAAAATTCCGACGCTCGGCCACCGACTCACACTTATGACGCGTTACAGCCTCGCGGGGTCATGCGAAATCCCCTTTTTGTGGCCTACCGATAACGGGGAATCCGGTTTCACTTAACAACCGTATTCCTCGCTTAACAACGTGCAGGGGTCCGCTCGACAACCGGGGCAAGAAACGTAAAACGGGGGGAAATTCACTGAACCCCTGGATGGAAATTTGGGCTCCGTTGTTGGACGTAAAGCGAGGACTTACTCATACTTCCATGGAAACAGAGATCAAGTGAAACTGGAGGGTCCGGCTCTTCCTGGGGCTCAGGTGAGGCTCCTACCCAGGTGGGTCTTCCTAGGACCCCTTTTAAGGGGGGAGGGAAGGAGGGACCCCCCCCAGGGATGTCCAAACACTCACCAATGCTCTGCCCTCCGCACGCGGCCAGGAGTCGCCGGGCTTTCTGTTTTGCGTCTTCAGGAAAATCGGGGGAATTCAGGAGTTCGGGGTACATGCAGAGGGCGCTGACCTGTGGGAGGGGGGAATTAGGGTGATGCTGCAGCCTCCCCCCGCCTCGCCATCCCCCCCCACTTCCCCCCCCCTCCCAGGTCTCCCACCCGAGGTATTCGTGGGCTCTCTGCACAGACTCAGAGTCCCTCTGTTCCGGATACCAAGGCTGTCTGGGTCAGTCTGAGGGACCCCCGGCAAACGGGGATAAGCCTGACCAGGGGAGGGTCTCTCCCGTCCCCCCCCTGCCCCCTAGACATACCTGGCGCACGAAAGTGATGGGCTTCTGCCCCATAGCTTGCGCGTCCCCAATGTTGGCTGCAATCACTTCCGCGAAGGGCTTCTTGACCCCCTGGCAAAGGAAGGGATGAAGATGGAGGTCACTTTTTTTATATATATATATAAAATGTTTATTAATTTTTCAAATTAAACAACAAACAATACCAATATGATGCATTTACTTAAAACACAAGCAAAAAAGATAATCCTACTCAATACGTTTTCGGAGACGCTCGGCGGTCCCCGCCCTGCGTCCACCCTCATTCACTTTCCTCTTCCTTCCTCCCCCTAGACCCACAACCTCTCCTCTTTCCTCCTTTCCACCTCCCTACATCCCAACTCCCTTCTTAACCACCTCTTCGAGTGCAGTTTGGGGTACCAGCCGAGCAGTTTGGGGTACCATTTAACCAGTGGAACAACCTGCCTCCAGAAGCGGTGAATGCTCCAACACTGGAAGTTTTTAAGAAGAGACTGGACAGGCATTTGTCCGAAATGGTATAGGGTTTCCTGCCTGAGCAGGGGGTTGGACTAGATGATCTCCAAGGTCCCTTCCAATTTTTTTTAATTATTATTATTATTATTATTATTATTATTATTATTATTATTATTATTATTATTATTATTATTATTATTATCTCCTCTTTTTAATAAAATTCCATTATTTGCCTATAATATATAAATACATCAATTTTTATAATTTCTATCCCCTAAACCCCTTCTCCCCTCCTCCCCCCCCGGACTTCCCAGAACTGAGTACAGGAATAATCACATAATAATCCAAGTCTAACCCAAACAACCCCTTCATAATATAAACAAGTATAAACTTACTGTAACTCTAATATACAATAATCAACTTAACTATAAACTATATATATAAATTATATATCAAAATATTTATAAATAACAATAATTAATCAAAGACTATATGATCATGGTTCATTTCATATTTTCAAGATGGAGGTCACTTTTATTGCCATTTCCCTGTACTGTCGGTCCTCGGCTTACGACAGTTCATTTAGTGACCGTTTGAAGTTACAACGGGATGGGAAAAAGGGACCTACGGCGGTTTCCCACACTTACGTCCCCAGGGTCACGTCGTCAAAATGCGGACGCCTGGCCACCGACTCGTACTTACGACGGCCTCAGTGGTCTGGGGGTCACGTGATCCCCTTCTGCGACCTCCTGGCAAGCGAAGCCAAGGGGGGAGGCCGGATTCATTTAACGACCGTGTGGCCACTTAACAACTGCCGTGATTCTGTGGCAAGAAAGGGGGTCAAATGGGCCCAAACTCCCTTAACGGCCGTCTCGCTTAGCAACGGAAATTTTGGGCTTAGATGTGGACGTATGTTGAGGACTACCTGTGCTGGGGAATTCCAGTTTTGCTGGCTGGGGAATTCTGGGAGTTGTAGTCCACAAGTCTTAAAGTTGCCAGTGTTGCCCCCCCCCAAATATCTGAGGGGTGGTCACAAAAAAGAAGGGGGCTCAACCTCTTCTCCAAAGACCCCGAAGGCAGGACAAGAAGCAACGGATGGAAACTAATCAAAGAGAGAAGCAACCTGGAACTAAGGAGAAACTTCCTGACAGTTAGAACAATTAACCAGTGGAACTACCTGCCTCCAGAAGCGGTGAATGCTCCAACACTGGACGTTTTTAAGAAGAGATTGTGTGTAATGGCATAGGATCTCCTGCCTGAGCAGGTTGGACTAGAAGACCTCCAAGGTCCCTTCCAACTCTGTTATTCTTTTTCCTTCCTTCCTTCCTTCCTTCCTCCCTTCCTCCCTCCTTCCCTCCCTCCCTCCCTCCCTTCTCCAACATTGAAAGGTTTTAAGAAGAGACTGGACAGCCATTTTTCTGTAATGGCATAGGACAGGGGTAGGCAACCTGGGCCCTTTTATGACTCGTGGACTTCAACTCCCAGAATTCCTGAGCCAGCATGGGGGAAATATGCCCCCCTTGATGACTGGTGGACTTCAACTCCCAGAATTCCTGAGCCAGCCTGGCTCAGCTTGGAAACCTCTCCCTTTCCCTTCAGCGTGGCTGGCTCAGGAATTCTGGGAATTGAAGTCTACCAGTCATAAAAGAGCCAAGGTTGCCTACCCCTGGCCTAAGTCCTCCTGCTCTAAGCAGTGAGCCTCCTAGACCAGGGGTAGGCAACCTTGGCTCTTTTATGACTCGTGGACTTCAACTCCCAGAATTCCTGAGCCAGCATGGGGGAACTATGGCCCCTTCATGACTTGTGGACTTCAACTCCCAGAATTCCTGAGCCAGCACGGGAACCGTGGGCCTTTTATGACTCGTGGACTTCAACTCCCAGAATCCCTGAGCCAGCATGGGGAACTATGGCCCCCTCATGACTCGTGGACTTCAACTCCCAGAATTCCTGAGCCAGCATGGCTCAGCTTGGAAACCTCTCCCTTTCCCCTCAGCGTGGCTGCCTCAGGAATTCTGGGAGTTGAAGTTCACTGGTCATAAAAGAGCCCAGGTTGCCTACCCCTGGCCTAGGATCTCCTGCCTGAGCAGGGGGTTGGACTAGAAGACTTCCAAGGTCCCTTCTGAGTCTGTTCTTCTGTTATTCTGACTTCCTTTCCCACCTGGCTCTGACGTGGGGGAGAAACCTAGAGGACCTCAAGGTCAACTTCACCCACCCCGCCGTCCTTGGGCGCCTTTGCCTGCCTCCTTATCGCCTCGAAAATGATTGCACGGTATTTGCCTAAAAGTTAAGGCAGTTCCTTGGGCATTGATTTCCCAGGGGGGGGGGCGCCAAGACTGCCCTCCCCTCACAGGGACTTGCCAGATCATTCCTCTGCAGGCAGAGGCACCAGGAACAGTATAACAGAGTTGGAAGGGACCTTGGAGGTCTTCTAGTCCAACCCCACCCCCGCGCTCCCACCGCTCAAGCAGGAGACTCTATACCAGGAATGTTCAACCTTGGGAACGTTAAGGCTTGTGGAGAATTCCCCAGCCCTGTACCATCCCAGTCAGATGGCTGTCCAGTTTCTTCTTACAAACTTCCAGTGTTGGAGCATTCACAACTTCTGGAGGCAGGTGGTTCCGCTGGTTAATTGTTCTAACTGTCAGGAAGTTTCTCCTTAGTTCCAGGTTGCTTCTCTCCTTGATCAGTTTCCATCCGTTGCTTCTTGTCCTGCCTTCAGGCGCTTTGGAGAATAAGTTGACTCTCCCATCTTTATAGGAGCTCCTCAAATATTGGAACACTACTATATAGATACATAACAGAAGTAGATTTAATCAACAATAGCTTCCATCTGGATTATATGTCACACAGTAAGGCAAAGATAAACATTCAGGGTACAATTTGTAAAGTTTATACTTGCATGGCAAAAGGATTGGAGAGCAAAGAATGGGCAAGTCAGACATGAAATATTTAACAGAATAACAGAGTTGGAAGGGACTTTGGAGGTCATCTAGTCCAACCCCCGGCTCAGGCAGGAAACCCTATACATTTCGGACAAATGGCTGTCCAGTCTCTTCTTAAAAACTTCCAGTGTTGGAGCATTCACCGCTTCTGGAGGCAGGTTGTTCCACAGGTTAATTGTTTTCACTGTCAGGAAGTTTCTCCTTAGTTCTAGGTTGCTTCTCTCCTTGATTAGTTTCTATCCGTTGCTTCTTGTCCTGCCTTCAGGCGCCTTGGGGAACAGCTTGACTGCCTCTTCTTTGTGGCAGCCCCTGAGATACTGGAACATTGCTATCCTATTCCCCCCTCGTCCTTCTCTTCATTAAACTAGACATTCCCAATTCCAGCCGCCGTTCCTTATATGTTTCAGCCTCCAGTCCCCTGATCATCTCTGCTGCTCTTCTCTGTACTCTTTCTAGAGTCTCAACATCTTTTTTACATCGTGGTGACCAAAACTGGATGCAGGATTCCAAGTGTGGCTTTACCAGTGCAGTATAAAGTGGTACTAACGCTGGACCCATCTAGTGTATGAACACTCCTGGGTGAAGTTGCTCGTATAATAATGGGAATTGTAGTCCCTGCATATCTGGATGGACAGAGATGCTGGAGCAATCGCCCAGGACACATCAACCTGGTATCTCGGAGCTTTCAGCTGCTCCGTGGGGTCAGGCCAGGCTCATCCCAGCCAGCCCGACTCAGAGGAAACCAGGCCCCCAACAGCCTCCAAGTCTAGGTCAGTCTAGGACAGGGGTAGTCAACCTTGGCTCTCTTATGACTCGTGGACTTCAACTCCCAGAATTCCTGAGCCAGCATGGCTCAGCTTGGAAACCTCCCCCTTTCCCCTCAGCATGGCTGGCTCAGGAATTCTGGGAGTTGAAGTCCATGAGTCATAAAAGAGCCAAGGTTGCCTATCCCCTGCTCTAGGAGGCTCACCAATTAGAGCAGGAGGACTTAGGACAGGGATAGACAACCTTGGTTCTTTTATGACTGGTGGACTTCAACTCCCAGAATTCCTCAGCCAGCATGGCTCAGCTTGGAAACCTCTCCCTTTCCCCTCAGCATGGCTGACTCAGGAATTCTGGGAGTTGAAGTCCACCAGTCATAAAAGGGCCGAGGTTGCCTACCCCTGGTCTAGGAAGTGGAGTCATCCGCAATGAGGTCAAGAGGTCATCAAGAAGAGCCCAGCAGGTCAACTGGGGGCTGAGCCAACAGAAAGGCTTAGGAAGGATCCTTCCAGATCCACCTGGGGCAGGAGAAGTGATCTACCCTGGAAGTCCCTGAGACCCGTCCTGAGTCCCACCTTGAGGGGTTTCTCCTGGACAGTGGTCTTCTCTGGATCCCACCCACCACCGGCGCTGACGCCCAGGAAGAAGACCGCCCTTCTTCCCAGGGGGCCGCTTCAATACCGACATCCCATAATCTGAGAGGGTCTTTATGCAAAGCCCCCTAAACTCACCTCCCTCACCTCTTGCAGCTTGCCCCTCACCAGACCCAGGTCAGCATCCCGGCTTCATTCCAGAAGTTCACCCGCCTTCTCCCCTCTGGGGCTCCCAGCTCCCGTTTCCTTTCGTTTGATCAGGGGGCATTAAGGAGAATAGGGCGTATTTACAGGCAGTCCTCGGCTTACGACCGCAACTGAGCCCCACTTTTTTGTTACTAAGCAAGACAGGTGCTCAGTGCCCTGTTTTATGACCTTTCCTGCCGCAGCTGGTAAGTGAATCACTGCAGTTGTTAAATGAGTAACCCGGTTGTTAAGTGAATCCGGCTTTCCCAGGTCGCAAAAGGGGTCACGCGACACCCCCCCCCAGGGGACGCTGCGACCGTCGTAAATATGAGTCGGTTACCAAGCGTCCCAAATTTGATCACGTGACCACAGAGGATGCTGCAACGGTCATTAAGTGGGAAAAACAAACGTAAGTCCCTTTTTTCAGTGCCGTTGTAACGGTCACTAAAACAAACTGTCGTAAGTTGGGGACAGCCTGTATTCCAGGAGAGTCAAGACAAAACCGCCCGCGTTGAAGGAAGCTGCCCACGCTCTCATCTTGGGTAGACAGTGTGATGGGCGGGATATTTGGCTTTTAATTTAATTTGGTTTTAATTTGGTTTTATGGGGGGTTTTTTTGTTCTTTGATGTATTTTGTTTGTCTGTTTTAATATGCTGTGCACCGCCCTGAGTCCTACGGGAGAAGGGCGGTATATAAATTAAATTATTAAATTAAATTAAATTAAATAAATTTAAACCCTAAAGTAAACTAAATTAAAAACTAGACTAAACTAAACACTAAGCTAAAAAGCAAAGCAAAGCAAAGGAAAAACTAATACAGCAAGCCAGCCACTAAGCCAACTTTCGGACTCGCGAACAGACACGTGATCCAGTCAGTTGCCCGGCTTACCTGCTTCAACTCCTTCTGCAGCTGGTTGGCCCGGGCAACGATGGGCCCCCGCACGGCGTACTCCACCTTCCGGACGTGGGGGTTCATGGACTCCAGGGTCAGGACCCTGTCCTTCGGCACTGCCCGGCTGTCCGCCATCCCCGGCTGCTTCGTCTGCCGCCGCAGCGCCCTGCAATGGAAAGGAGGTTCGGGGCTGAGCAAGGGGACCCCCCAGCAGAGCGGCCCCCTCGCCCGGACCCCGGGGAGCCTGGCGCTCAGGACCACCCTGGCAAAGCGAAGCCTCAGCATCGGCCCCAACGGCTTCAGCTGCTGCAGGGGAAAGAGATCCGCTGCTCGGGATCCCGGCTGGGGGAGGGAAGCCAGGATCCACCGCACAGGTGGCCCAACTCTCTCCCTTCCCAAGTTGCTGGGAGTTTTGCGAGGGGGGGGGCTGGCTCAAACCCAAGCAAGGGGGGAGCCCAGCTCCGAGACAGCCCCCTCCTCTCCCAGCCTTGGGCTCAAGGCCTCCCTTTCCCCCCCCCCAGCCGAAGGAGGGACCCACCGGGATCCCAGGCCAGCCCAGCAGCTGCTCCCACAGGGGCAGGGAGGGGAGGCCGCTGCTCCTTTTAACCCGGGGTCGGCCGGAGGGAGGAGACTGGCTGGAAGAAAGCCGGGCATTGTGCAGGCGGCTGAAAGGACCTGGCCCTTGCACCGCCAGACCCACAACGACGCGGGAACAAAGCCGAAACTGGCTGTCCCACCGAGGCTCTGCCTGCCAACCGCGGGCAGCGTGCCCAGGTGGCAGAGAGGAGGGAGGGAGGGAGGGAGGGAAGGGCTGGCTGGCTGCCTCGCCCTCACTTGCACCCGGAGGAAGGGGCAGGGCGGCCAAGAGGAGGGATGCGAAGGCTCAGCCCGAAGCCAAAAGGCCTGGCCAGGATGCCCCTCCGTCCTGAACGCCCCCCCCCAAAAAAAGTGCACTTCCTGATGCTCTAACCCCTAGGATCCCTTTCCAGAACAGGTGGCATCTGGGCACTGCCAGTTGCTTGCAGCAGCTCCACCCCATCTTGGCCCGAAGGGTGCATTATGTTTATATTTATATTTATATTTATATTTATATTTATATTTATATTTATATTTATATTTATATTTATATTTATATTTATATTTATATTTATATTTATATTTATATTTATATTTAGATTATTTAGATTTAGATTTAGATTTAGATTATTTAAATTTAATTTAGATGATTTAGATTTAGATTTAAATTTAAATTTAAATTTAAATTTAAATTTAAATTTAAATTTAAATTTAAATTTAAATTTAAATTTAGATTTAGATTTAGATTGATTTAGATTTAGATTGATTTAGATTTAGATTTAGATTTAGATTAATTTAGATTTAGATTTAGATTTAGATTTAGATGATTTAGATTTAGATTTAAGATTCAGATTTAGATTGTTTTTTACCTTATTTACTTTATTATTGTATTGTACTGGACAGGTGGTCCTCAACTTACAACCGTTCTTTTAGTGACTGTTCAAAGTTACGAAGACACTGAAAAAAAGGGACATATGATTATTTCTCACACTTACGAGGGTTGCAGCGTCCCCCAAGGGTCACCTGATCAAAATCCAGACAGTTGGCAACCGACGCACATTTACGACGGTCGCAGAGTCCCGGGACCGCGAGTGGATGCCCTGCAGAGAAGCTGAACTTCATCTCCCAGAATCCCTCTGGTCTTGCTGGACTTCTGGGAGATGCTATTCAATAAGCAGCAGACCAGGCTGGGGGCTTGTTTGTTTTTTCTCTTTGAAAACGTTTCGCTCCTCGTCCAAGAAGCTTCTCCATCCAGACGTTCTTCGCATGAAGAACTGAAGAAGCAAAACGATTTCAAAGGGAAAAAAAAACAAGAAAGTCCAGTTGCCTTTTGGAAAAGCCCCTTTGGGACAACCACAACCATCAAACACAGTATAGGATCAATCAATCAGAATAGAGCTGGAAGGAACCTTGGAGGTCTTCTAGTCCAGCCCCCTGCTCAAGCAGGAGACTCTATACCATTTCAGACAGATGGCTGTCCAGTCTCTTCTTAAAAACCTCCAGTGATGGATCACCCACAACTTCTGGTGGCAAGGAGTTCCACTGGTTAATTGTTCTCATTGTCAGGAAGTTTCTCCTTAATTCCAGGTTGCTTCTCTCCTGGATGAGTTTCTATCTGTTGTTTCTTGTCTTGCCTTCAGGGGCTTTGGGGAAAAAAAGTTGACCCCCTTCTTCTTTGTGGCAGCCCCTCAAATACTGGAATTCTGCTCTCATGTCCACCCTGGTCCTTTTCTCCAGACTGGCCCAAATCCTACAGCCGTTCTTCCTATGTTTTAGTCTCCAGGCCTTGGATCCTCTTAGTTGCTCTTCTCTGCACTTTTTCCAAAGTCTCAACATCTTTTTTGTGATAGGGTGACCAAAACTGGCTGCAGTATTCCAGATGTGGCCTCACTAGGGTTTTATAAAGCGGTACTAACACTTCGCATGATCTTGATTCTGTGTCTCTGTTTATACAACTCAGGATTGTGTTAGCTTTTTTGGTTGCTGCTGCACACGGCTGGCTCATGATCAAGGGATCGTCCACTAGGACTCCGAGATCCCTCTCACAGTTGCTGTTTTTGAGCCAGGTCTCACCCAATCTGTACTTGTACCTTTGGTTTTTCCTGCCTAAATATAATACTTTGCTTTTCTCTACTTTGAAACTCATTTTGTTGGACAGGGCCCATTGTTCAAGTTGGTCAAGATCTTTTTGGATCCTGAGTTTGTCTTCTGGGTGTTGGCTACACCTGCCAGTTTGGTGTCATCTGCAAATCTGATGAGTTCCCCTTCAATTCCCTTGTCTGAGTCATTGATGCTATCGTGTCCCCCCCCCCCCCCAGTTCTTCTTTTCTCTAGACTAGCTAAACCCAAATCCTTGCAACCGTTCTTATATTTTCGTCTCCAGGCCGTGGATCCTCTTAGTTGCTCTTCTCTGCACTTTTTCCAAAGTCTCAGCACCTTTTTCGTAATGTGGGGACCAAAATGGACATTCCAGGTGCCCATGGGAAAACCCTCACTAAGAGAAGCCACAGCTTCCCCCACACCTCGCACAGCCCTGTGTGTGTTGTCACACCGCTAGAGGTGAGCCAGACGCCCTTAAAACTGCCCACGTTGGCCAAAAGGGTGGCTTTGCAGGAGCCGGGCGGAACGCCGTGCTGGCAAGTCATCCCCAAGGTAACGGTGACCCTGGGGGAAAGGAGGGCGAGGCAGAATGGCTCTGGGTGGGTCTCAAGCTGGCCGGGACGATCCGAGGAAATGTGATCCGACGTTTCATCCGGCTGAGGCCCTGAGCAAACAGGCTCGCCTGCAAACCTGAGGAACAGGTTGGGTCCTGAGCGTGGGTGAAG
>NW_015391851.1:2800-10566 GCF_001527695.2 Protobothrops mucrosquamatus | reverse complement strand
TATTATTATTATTATTATTATTATTATTATTATTATTATTATTATTATTATCTTCCCCGTCCTACCTTTGGCCCCCTCCCGGACGGGCCGTGGGGAAAGTGTCACCAGAGCCTCTTCTTGCGGGGGGGGGGGGTGTGATTGCTGGAGACAGAAGGGAAGGCGCTCAGGGCTGGGCCCTATCAGCCCGGCTGCCTCCCCTCCTGGGCTGGGGGTGATAAGGAGCAGGACGGTCCTTGCCCAGCCGCAGGGGGAGCTTCTGGGGGCCACTGAAGGCTCTGGATTAGGCCAGCCCCTCTCCTGCCTTCGGGGCCTTCCTTGAACCGGGCACTGCCAGCTGGCATCTGGCCCCGAAGGAGAAGCTGCTGCCTGGAGGTGGCTGGGGCCTGCATTTATATCCTTTTATTTCAGTTCAGTTCATTTTATATTTTATTTTATTTTATTTTATAACTTTACTTTACTTTTTTATTTTACTTTTTACTTTACTTTACTTTACTTTACTTTACTTTACTTTACTTTACTTTACTTTACTTTACTTTACTTTACTTTACTTTACTCTTTACTCTTTACTCTTTACTTTACATTTTTACTTTACACTGGAAGGCAGGACCAGAAGCAACGGATGGAAACTAATCAAGGAGAGAAGCAACCTGGAACTAAGGAGAAACTTCCTGACAGTGAGAACAATTAACCAGTGGAACAACCTGCCTCCAGAAGCGGTGAATGCTCCAAGACTGGAAGTTTTTAAGAAGAGACTGGACAGCCATTTGTCCGAAACGGTATAGGGTTTCCTGCCTGAGCAGGGGGTTGGACTAGATGACCTCCAAGGTCCCTTCCAACTTTACTATTACTATTATTATTATTATTATTATTATTATTATTATTATTATTATTAATCATCGCAGTCAGCCAGATGTCCAGACTGGATTTGGCCTTTTTGTCTGCCTATCGAGTCCTTCCCAAGGACCTGGGATAGGCAGATGTGGATGTTTGATGGTGTCACAGATCTCGTCGCAGGATGGAAGCAGTTCCTAGTAAGGCCGCCTTTTGCAATTGACTAATAGCGAATTTGTCAATGCCAATGGTGTTCAAGTGGTGCTCCAGTTGTTTTGGAATTATTATTATTATTATTATTATTATTATTATTATTATTATTATTATTATTATTAATTATTATTATTATTATTATTATTATTATTATTATTATTATTATTATTATTATTATTATTATTATTATGCCTTACTTCACCTCACCTCACTTTACTGTATTGGAATTAATAGGGCCGCCCCCTCCCTTTCAGTGATTCCAGGCAGCTTGCAAAATATAAAACACCCAACCCAGGCAGTCCTCAATTTACAACCATCCATTTAGTGACCGTTTGAATCCTTTGCAGCTGCCTGGTCCCGCCGTTTGCTCACTGCGCAGCTGTGGGACTCGGGGCCCACTGAGGTGTTTTTCTCGTGAGGTTCTGTTCAACGCTGAACCCCCAATATTCCACCACAGCAAGTCCCCAACTTACAACCTCTTGTTTAATGACCATTTGACATTGCAATGGCCCTGGAAAAAAGGGACTTATGACTGGTTTTCACACTTAACGATCGTTGCAGCATCCCCAGGGTCACCTGGTCAAAACCCGGGCGTCTGGCCACTGACTCATATTTATGACGGTCGCTGGGTCCCAGGGTCACGTGATCCCCTTTTGCGACTTTCCCAGCTGGTTTTATTCCCAGCAACACTGACAGGACAAACCAGTAGTATATAAACATAGAGCAAGTCCCACAGTCCTCCTCCTCCTCCTCTTCCTCCTCCTCCTCCTCTCTGCAATCTCCACTCTCTTCTACCACTGATGATGTTACCTAGTTGGGTCATGAAACGTCTACAAGAAAACAGCCAAGCTCAGAGAGCACCAGGGACCCCACAGTCCTCCTCCTCCTCCTCCTCCTCCTCCTCCTCCTCCTCCTCCTCCTCTCTGCACACACCCCCTTCGCTTCCAGCACTGGTGATATCAAGAGAACCACCCAGCTCAGAGAGCACCAAGGAGCCCACAGAAGAGAAAGAGCTGAAAGGGTCCTTTCAATCACAGATGGGCAGTCTGATCAGTTTCAGGGCTCTGCCCTCTCTAGGTGAACCAGTTGACTAGTCTTCAAGCCCAGGTTTGTTTCCCAACCCTGGTCCATCAGTTTCCTTAGTCCGTAATCAGCCCCTCTCTGGTCAAGGACAACCTCACCTGAGAAAGCAGGCTAGCCCTGGTCCAATATTTTCCATGTTGTTTGACAAAATGCCTCAACATGTCGACCAGGAAAAAACAGAGAGAGAGAGAGAGAGAGAAGAGGAGAGAAGAGAGAGAGAGAGAAAGAGAGAGAGGAGAGAGAGAGGAGAGAGAGAGAGGAGGAGAGAGAGAAGAGAGAGAGAAGAGAGAGAGAAAGAGAGAGAAGAGAGAGAGAAGAGAGAGAGAAGAGGAGAGAGAGAAGAGAGAGAAGAGGAAAAAGAAGAGGAGAGAAGAGAGAGAGGGGAGAGAGAGGAGAGGAGGAGGAGGAGAGAGAGAAGAGAGAGAGAAGAGGAAAATGAGAGAGGAGAGAGGAGAGACAGAGAGAGGAGAGGAGAGAGGAGAGAGGAGAGAGAAGAGGAAAGAGAGAAGAGAGAGAGAAGAGGAAAATGAGAGAGGAGAGAGGAGGAGAGAAGAGAGACAGAGAGAGGAGAGGAGAGAGAAGAGAGGAGAGGAGAGGAGAGAGGAGAGAAAGGAAAGAGAGAAAGGAGAGAGAAAGGAGAGGAGAGAGGAAAGAGGAGAGAGAGAAAGAAGAGGAGGGAGAGAGAGAGAAGAGGAGAGAGAGAAGAGAGAGAGAGAGAGAGAGAGAGAGAGAGAGAGAAGGAGGTTTTCTTGGCAGTCATATGGAAGTGGCTGGCCCTGCCTAGGGAGCTTTTGCTCAAGTCTGCCTGCCTGTCTGTCTATCACCCTTAGATTATGGAGGGGTCTCCCAACCAAGGACCACCTGGATTCAACTCTGTCGCGCATTTGAGATAAGCCAAGATCAAACCCTCAAAGAGCTGAGAGTCGACGCTAGGAGATGCGTTGGATGGAAAATATTTTTATCTTGGCTTTCAACTTAGAATGGATGGAGAGAGTCTGAAAGGCCCAATTGTTGATAGAAGGCTGACAGGCGATGGGGGGGGGGGTGCGTGGTGGGAAATGAAAATTTGCAGAAGAAAGCTAAAAGGATTGGATTTGAATCTGAATACTTTATTTGGCCAAGCGTGATTAGACACACAAGGCATTTCTCTCCGGCACAGAAGCACTCAGTGTACTTGCAAAGCAACAGAGAGAATAAAAATAATAATATTAATAGATCAAAGATCCACATCTGCCTCTCCCACGTCGGGTAGACAAAAATGCCAAATCCTGACTGTGCGACGAATCATAAAAACAGTAAAACGGGGAAGGAAGGAAGGTAATAAAAAGGATAAATAATAATAATGGATGGGTTAATACACATACACATTAGACAGAATAACAGAGCTGGAAGGGATCTTGGAGATCATCTAGTCCAACCCAAGAAAGAACTTCCTTCCAGAAGTTGTGGCTGCTCCATCGCTGGAGGTTGCCAAGAAAAGACTGGACAGTCACTTCTCTGATATAAAACCCTAGTGAGGCCACACCTGGAATACTGCAGCCAATTTTGGTCACCATAACACAAAAAAGATGTTGAGAATTTGGAAAAAGTTCAGAGAAGAGCAACTAAGATGATCCAAGGCCTGAAGACTAAAACATACGAAGATTGGCTGCAGGACTTGGGTTTGGCCAGTCTAAAGAAAAGAAGAAATAGGGGAGACATGATAGCAGAGTTCCAGTATTTGAGGGGCTGCCACAAAGAGGAGGGGGTCAAATTATTCTCCAAAGCGCCTGAAGGCAGGACGAGAAACAATGGTTGGAAACTGATCAAAGAGGGAAGCAACCTGGAATTAAGGAGAAACTTCCTGACAGTGAGGACAATTAACCAGTGGAACAGCTTGCCACCAGAAGTCGTGGGTGCTCCATCAGTGGAGGTTTTTAAGAAGAGGCTAGACAGTCACTTGTCTGAAATGGTATATAGGTTCTCCTGCTTAAGCAGGGGGCTGGACTAGAAGACCTTTAAGGTCCCTTCCAGCTCTATTCTATTCTATTCTATTCTATTCTATTCTATTCTATTCTATTCTATTCTATTCTATTCATTTCATACATACATAAGAATGAAAATAACATATGAACCATTTAAGGCCAGGAGTGGGCAACTATGACCCCTTTTACGACTTGTGGACTTCAACTCCCAGAATTCCTGAGCAACCTGTGACCCACCAAGACCTCCTAGGCCAGAGGTAGGCAACCTTGGCTCTTTTATGACTCGTGGACTTCAACTACCAGAATTCCTGAGCCAGCATGGGGGAACTATGGCCCCTTCATGACTGGTGGACTTCAACTCCCAGAATTCCTCAGCCAGCATGGCTCAGCTTGGAAACCTCTCCCTTTCCCCTCAGCGTGGCTGGCTCAGGAATTCTGGGAGTTGAAGTCCACCAGTCATAAAAGAGCCAAGGTTGCCTACCTCTGGCCTAGGCCGCTTTATGACTCGTGGACTTCAACTCCCAGAATTCCTGAGCCAGCATGGCTCAGCTTGGAAACCTCTCCCTTTCCCCTCAGCATGGCTGGCTCAGGGATTCTGGGAGTTGAAGTCCACAAGTCATAAAAGAGCCAAGGTTGCCTATCCCTGGCCTATACCCAGAAAGTTTTATTCTACTGGTAATCTGTGTTAACCAAGCATATTTGTTTCTTGAGGCAGAATTTGGTATTCTTAGGAAGAAAAAAAATACAGTCTGAGGTAATGCTTCCCAACCTTGGTGTGTCTGGACTTCAACTCCCAGAATTCCTGAGCCAGCATGGCTCAGTTTGGAAACCTCTCCCTTTCCCCTCAGCGTGGCTGGCTCAGGAATTCTGGGAGTTGAAGTCCACCAGTCATAAAAGAGCCAAGGTGGCCTACCCCTGGACTAGACCCAAAGGGTTCCCTTCCACTGCATCCAGGACTTTGCCCTGGATTTTTCCTACTCAACAGAGAACTTTGCCTTCCCCTCGGAAAGCCACCTGGCTGGTTTTTTCCCGGCGTTCAGGCTTGTCCAAATCTTCCTGAGTCATGAGATTGTCCTCCCTCCTCACCTTGGTGTCATGACTTGTTTTTAAACCATTCATCCCGGTCATTTCGAAATGTACGGAATGATGCCGGCTGAAGGCAGGAGAAGAAGCAACAGGTCTAAACAACTGTGGGGCCGCAGCTTTCTGACTTTCCTTCCTCCAAGGTCAGCTTCTGGAGCTGCTCCCCGTCTGACATTGGTTAACTCAGTGGGAAGGCATCCCCGGACTTCCCAGATCTTATTTCTGAGGCATTCCTAAGCCTCCCTTTGGCCTGACCTCAGGGGTGGGATTCAAATAGGTGAACAACGGGTTCTCTGTGTGGATGCCGCTTCTACTTAATTCGAAGTCACAACAGCTCTTTTATTACTACTACTACTACTACTACTACTACTACTACTACTACTACTACTACTAAATAATAATAATAATAATAATAATAATAATAATAATAATAATAATAATAATAATAATAATAATAATAATAAAGTTGGAAGGGACCTTGGAGGTCATCTAGTCCAACCCCCTGCTCAGGCAGGAAACCCTATACCATTTCGGACAAATGGCTGTCCAGTCTCTTCTTAAAAACTTCCAGTGTTGGAGCATTCACGGCTTCTGGAGGCAAGTAGTTCCACTGGTTAATTCTCCTTACTGTCAGGAAGTTTCTCCTTAGTTCCAGGTTTCTTCTCTCCTTGATCAGTTTCCACCCATTGCTTCTTGTCCCGCCTTCTTCAGGGACTTTGGAGAAGAGCTTGACTGCCTCTTCTTTGGGGCAGCCCCTGAGATACTGGAACGCTGCTATCCTGTCCCCGCTCGTCCTTCTCTTCCTTAAACTAGACATACCCAATTCCAGCAGCCGTTCCTCATATGCTTTAGCCTCCAGTCCCCTGATCATCTTTGTTGCTCTTCTCTGTACTCTTTCCAGAGTCTCAACATCTTTTTTACATCGTGGTGACCAAAACTGGATGCCGTATTCCAAGTGTGGCCTTACCAAGGCCTTGTAAAGTGGTATTAACACTTCACGTGATCTTGATTCTATCTCTCTATTAATGCAGCCTAGCACTGTGTTGGCCTTTTTGGCAGCTGCAGCACACAGTTACTACTATTGAGCAAGGTACCCGCTATACTATACCTGTGCATTTGGTTTTTCTTGCCTAAATGTAGAACCTTACTTTTTTCACCATTGAATTTCATTTTGTTGGATAACGCCCAGTGTTCAAGTCTCTCCAGATCCTCCTGTATCCTAATCCTGTCTTCTGGAGGGTTGGCTATTCCTTGCCAGCTTGGTGTCGTCTGCAATTTGATGAGTTCCCCATCTATCCCCTCGTCCAGATCGTTGATGAAGAGGTTGAAGAGCACTGGGCCCAGAACAGAGCCCTGGGGCACCCCACTACTCACTTCCCTCCATGTAGATGTGGTTCCATTGAGGAGCACACGCTGAGTACGGCCAGTCAGCCAGTTACGGATCCATCTGGTGGTGATGCTGTCTAACCCGCATTTTTCTATCTTCTCAAGTAGTAGGTTGTGATCTACTTTATCAAATGCCTTACTGAAGTCCAAGCTCTGAAAAAGGTGACCTGACCGTTTTTCACACTTACGACCATTGCAGCATCCCTAGGGTCACGTGATCAAAATTCAGACGCTTGGCAACCGACTCCTATTTACGACGGTCGCAGCGTCCCCTGGGGGTCGCGCGATCCCCTTTTGCGACCTTCCGACAAAGCAAAGTCAATGGGGGAAGCCGGATCCACTTAACGACCGCGTGACTAACTTTACAACTGCTGTGATTCGCTTAACGACTCCGGCGAGAAAGGTCGTAAAATGGGGCAAAACTCAATGCCTGCCTCGCTTAGCAACAGTTGTGGGTTGTAAGTCGAGGACTGCCTGTCCACAACTTAAAACTTTTCCGTTAACCCACCCAGCAAATTGTCTCACAATAAATTACAGGCTAAGTTATGTAATTAACCACCTTAATCCCGGTTTGATCTGTGGTCTCGACTCACATGTAACACGGTAAAACAGACACAAACTTTCGACGCAGACGTGCAAAATGCCAAACTGGGTTGATGCTAACCTGGATTAGGTTAGGGTTTAGTGGCTTAGCTTCTGGGGCACATCCAGTCTGTTTGACTAGCCCAGGTTGCCTACCCCTGGCATATAACTATGACATTTCCCCACCCCACCCCAAAAGTTAATTCAGGGACACCCACAAGACTGTCTCTCTCTCAGGTCTGCAGATAACCCAGCTCAGGATGTCGGGCAAAGGTTGCCGGTTCGTGCAAGGCATTCGGGGTTAGAGCACATCCAGGTAGCCCTCATTTAGCAACTGCCTTGTGCAACAACCGTTCACAGTTACAACCCTGATTCAAAAGGAACTTTCTGAACCAAGCCTGGCCTTGAAAACCTTTGCAGGTCTCTAGAGCAAAGAAAGCTGAAGTAAGACCTCAAGCGCAATCATGGTTTCATTTAGCGACTACTTTGCTTAATGACTGAGTGGCTGGTCCCAACTGTGTTCACTAAATGAGGACTATTCTGTACTTGGAAGAATATTCTAAATTTGCTGGGGAGGGAGAGAGGGAGGGAGAGAGAAAGGGAGAGACAGAGAGGGAGGGAGGG
>NW_015391851.1:0-1960 GCF_001527695.2 Protobothrops mucrosquamatus | reverse complement strand
AGAGACGGGGAGAGAGGGAGGGAGGGGGGAGAGAGAGAGAGAGAGAGCGAGAGAGCGAGAGAGAGAGAGAGAGAGAGAGAGAGATGCTTTGCCGCCCCCCAATGTGGTGGAGGCCCCAAAAGACGGAGTCAGCCCTTTGGGGAGAAAAGCCTTAACTATCCCGTGGCTGTGGACCAGGAGGCTGGGCAGAGGGGGAGGGGCTGGTGTGGGACGGGGAGAACCAACTCTAGTCCCACCACAGCCAAGGGCTTCCTTGGGGGGCTCGGGCCAGCCCACCCCACTTAGCCCAAGAGCTGGGGAAGCAGTGTGGGGGGTGTCCCAGTGGGGAAGGAGCTGGACTGGGAGAGGAGACCCAGCTTGCAATGCCCCCCCCCCAAGGCAGCCGGGAAAGCCCTCCCCCTGAGCCCAACCTACCTCGCAGGGCTTCTCAGGAAGGGAGACGGGCCTTCCTGAAGGAGCCGAAGACTGACCCAAGTCTTATCAAGAAATAGTTCAGATATTAGGCTGAGACGCAGATAAAACGGGTCAAAGTCTCCTTCGGCTGAAGGTGTTCCGCAATCATTAGCTCACCGGCCTGACTACACCCACTCAGGAGGAGGGAAGACCCACGTGAGCACCCTCTCCCCCTCGCAGGGCCACCCAAGGGCTCCCCAACTGTGTGGGGGGGGGCAGAGGGCAGCCCCCCACCAGTCCTGGGGGGGCTCGGGGGGCTCCTTCAAGAAGGCCCTTCTGAGAGAGCAAACCCCTGAGCTGGCCTTCTAGGAATCTGGGTCAGAGAACTAGTCATGGAAGGGAGGAAGGGAAGAAGGGAAGAAAGAAAGGAGGGAAGAAAGAAGGAAGCAAAGGAAGGAATGAAAGGAGGAAGGGAAGGGAGAAAAGGAGGGAGGGAAGCAAAGGAAGGGAGGAAAAGAGGGGAGAAGGGAGGAAAGGAGGAAGGGAAGAAGGAAGGAAAGGAAGAGGAAAGGAGGGGAGAAGGGAGGAAGGAAAGGAGGGAAGGAGAAAGGGAAGAAGGAAGGGAAGGAAGGAAGGAAGGAAAGGAGGGGGAAGGAGAAAGGGAAGAAGGAAGGAAGGAAGGAAGGAAGGAAGGAAAGGAGGGGGGAAGGGAGGAAGGGGAGGAAAGAAGGAAGGGAAGAAGGAAGGAAAAGAAGGAAAAGAAGAGGAAAGGAGGGGGAAGGAGAAAGGGAAGAAGGAAGGAAGGAAGGAAGGAAGGAAGGAAAGGAGGGGGGAAGGGAGGAAAGAAGGAAGGGAAGAAGGAAGGAAAAGAAGGAAGCAAAGGAAGAGGAAAGGAGGGGGGAGGGAGGAAGGGAAGAAGGGAAGGGAGGAAGGAAAAGAAGGGAGAAAAGGAGGGGAAGGGAGAGAAAGAAGAAGGGAAGGAAGGAAAGGAAGGGAGAGAGAGAAGAAGGGAAGGAAGTAAAGGAAGGGAGGAAAGGACAGGAGAAGGGAGGAAGGGAAGGAGGAAGGAAAGGAAGGAAGGAAGGAAAGGAGGGGGGAAGGGAGGAAGGGGAGGAAAGAAGGAAGGAAAAGAAGGGAGAAAAGGAGGGGAAGGGAGAGAGAGAAGAAGGGAAGGAAGGAAAGGAAGGGAGGGAGGGAGGAAGGTGGTGGGAGACCCTTGGCAGGCAGAGATCAGAGTCTCCCCCCCCCACAGCTCCACCTACCCCCCCAGCCCAGCCCCGGAGCCTGTCGGCCTGCTTGGTCCTGCCAGCCCCCGAGGTGACCCCGATCTTGCCCAGGGACTCCCGGGAGGATTTCTTCCCAGCGCCCACAGGACCCGCGGAGAGTTGGTTGAATCCTTTGGTGGCCCCGAAGGGGCTCCGGACCCCGGAGGGGGGCAGAGAAGGCCGCCCCTCCCAAGCCGGATCTCTTCCGACTCCCCCTCCCCATCAAGTACCCCACCCAGGCAGGCCAAAAGCCCCCCCCGTCCCCCAGCCCCGCCTAATGGGAGTTGTAGTCCACCAAGTCC
>NW_015391850.1:20601-22078 GCF_001527695.2 Protobothrops mucrosquamatus | reverse complement strand
TCTCCCTGCGTCCGCCTCGCCTGTCTCGGTCCGCTTCGCCTCCGTCACCACGACACCGACTCCGGCGGCTGCAGCTGTTCCCCTCTGGCTCCTGGCGTCGTGGTCATATGACGGCTTGGCGTGCCGTAGGAGAAGAACGGCCCCGTCCCTCCGGCTTCCTCGGGGATGGCCTCACAGCGGCCTCTGCCGGCAGCGGGATGCCTCCACACCTGTGGAGGACTAAGGGAGGGAGGCGGAGAGGCCGAGACGGGCAGGCAGAAGGACTTCCGTAGCATTCTACTTACCTGATAGCTTATAAGGCAACAAAAGGAGACGCGGGGAGAGCTGGAGGCAGAGTAGGTCTGTGTTGAAGATAGCTGCTCTTTTCTCCCGTTGCAATTAGGTGCAATTCCTGCCTGGCCCGGATCAGGAAGAAATTTGAGCCAGAATTCACTTTGAAGTTATTTTAAGTGAAATCTTGATTCTGGATGAATGTTAGTTTGTTTGTGCGCGCGCCTGTCTTTGAGTCAGTTTTGACTCCTGGCGACTGCCCGGACAAATCTCTGCAGTTTTCTGGGCAAGAGTTTGGAAAGGGTTTGCCTGCCGTTGCCTGCTTCCTAGGGCTTATTATTTATTTAGTGTATGGCATATCATATATGGACTAGCAATATATATTAACGTTTCATCTAGATTAGTAAAACACAATAAAATATAAATGTTAAAAAGATCTAGGTTCAAATACCAATGTGTAGGCCAGGGGTCCCCAGCCCCGGTCCGTGGACCAGTACCGGGCTGCGGCATGCCAGCAACCAGTCTGCACAAACAAGGAAAGCCCCATCTACAGGATGCAGGGAGCACAGAAAACCACGCGCTCTCCCGTCCCTGGAAAAACCTCTCTCCATGGAACCGGTCCCTGGTGCCCAAAAGGCTGGGGACCTCTGGTGTAGGCTATCTAACATTGAAGCAGAGTATTGAATAAGATAGATAGATAGATAGATAGATAGATAGATAGATAGATAGATAGATAGATAGATTAAGATAAGATAAGATAAGATAAGATAAGATAAGATAAGATAAGATAAGATAAGATAGATAAGAAGATAGATGAGAGAGAGAGCGAGAGAGAGAGATTATTGGATATTGGACTGATATATGCCCTCAGTTTACAGCTGGTCACATGTGATCTAGAGTTTGGCGTGGGACCTTGCAGTCCCATTAGGGAGGATGCCCCATTTTTACAGAGTCCCAGCAGATGCCATGTGAGGATTGTCCATTGTTGACTTGGTAGTTCAAAGCCTAGCACCTTTTTTAATGGGGTCATTAAATGTCTTCCTATATCTTCATACAAGCTTCCTCTTCTATGTATTCAAGATGGACATTGATATTAATATGTATTTATATGTAAGGTTGTAGGTATATATATATATATATATATATATATATATATATATATATATATATATATATATATATATATATATATATATATATATATATA
>NW_015391850.1:10845-19186 GCF_001527695.2 Protobothrops mucrosquamatus | reverse complement strand
TGTTCTCACTGTCAGGAAATTTCTCCTTAGTTCTAGGTTGAATTTCTCCTTGATCAGTTTCCATCTGTTATTCCTTGTCTGGCCTTCAGGTGCTTTGGAAACTAGTTTGATCCCCTCCTATTGTGATAGCCCCTCAAATATTGGAACACTGCTATCGTGTCTCTCCTGGTCCTTCTCTTCACTAGACTAGCCATGCCCTGTTCCTGTAACTCTTCTTCATATGTTTTAGCCTCCAGTCCCCTAATAATCTTTGTTGCTCTTCTCTGCATTTTTTCTAGAGTCTCAACAAGGGTGTTGGCTATTCCTGCCAGCTTAGTGCATCTGCAGATTTGATAAGTTCCCCTTTTATTTCCTCATCTAGGTCATTTATGAAGATGGTGAAGAGTACCGGGCCTAGGACAGAACCTTGTGGTACCTCACTGTTTACTTCCTTCCATGTAGATGTAGTACCATTAAGGACTACTCTTTGAGCACAGTTTGTCAGCCACTTAAAAATTCATCTGATGATGATGCTATCCCACTTTTTTTAAGCTTTCCAAGAAGTAGGTTGTGGTCTATTTTGTCAGATGCCTTGCTGACAAAATAGACATGCCAAGTATACCATGTCCACAGCATTCTGCTAGTCCACCAATTTAGTCACCAGATCAAAGAATGAAATAAGATTGGTTTGGCATGATCTGTTTTTAACAAACCCGTGCTGGCTTCTAGTTATAACTTATAAAGGACCAGGCATGATGTTTGTGGCTGGATTTGGGAGGTGGTTAAAACTTTCTTAAGAAATGTTGTCTATTTTGAAAGGGAATGTCTTGATCAAGTTGTAATACACAACTTCTGCTCAATCTCAAATCTCCTATTTTGGCAAAAGATTATGGACGTGCTGATGGAATTTCAGCTAAAGAGGTTGCTAAACAAAATAGATTATCTGAATGCTTCCCAGTCAGGAGAAACTAAACAGGACTGATGGATCCAAACAAGCTCATACCCAATATCTCTGTTTAACTGATCCAACTGGCTCAATCCCAGTTACGAGGTTAGTTTTGGAAAAGAGGGGAGGACATCTGTGACTTGAGTCCTCTTGGACTGAAATCTCCTCTGGATCACCAAGTAGAAAGTCTTGATCACATACGTTCCACTTAGTTTCCAGTGACCCTTTCTGGACTAGGAAACATTTACAACTGTGACTCATTCTCTCATTGTTTTGTGCTTAGGCTGCCTTGGAAAAAAACTTGAAAATGCAGTTGATATAAAATGCAGTGGTCTGATTCCTAACAGAAGCAATAAGATTCAATAGCTAGTAGGCTTTTAGACTGAATTCAAGATGGTAGTTTTAACCTATAAAATTGTACAAAGCTCTGGATAGTCTTTCTCACTAAATGTAGCTTGTCCTGATAGAAAAGAATATTTGTAGTTCAGGGCTAAACAGTGGAATCCTTGGAACTCTCTGAACATAGTTATTTTCTTGTAGACATTTATTTACCAAACTAGATAACATCATCAGTATACTGGTGATGTCATCTAGTTTGGTAATGAAGTGTCTACAAAAAAAAAGCAATCAAGCTCAGACAACCCCAAGAACCCCACAGTAACTCATCCTGTGCATCTCTCATGAGAGGGGTTACTGAGGGTCCCTCCCATGCATGATGGGAACATACCTTCTTGGTGGCAATTCCCATTCTGTGGAATACTATGCCTCTTGAAAAAGTCCATCTTGCCTGCTCCCTCCATTCCTATGTGCTTTGGGGGCAATGGACTTGATGGCAATTTGATTTCCATGGGTTTGGTTATACTGATTATGTCTATTGTGCTTGTTTTATCTTTTTTGTCAAAATGTAAACCACTCTGAGTCTTTTTGTGCTATATTATATATTCGTGTAAATAAATAGCTCAAAAGCAAAATGGTCTGGGGAGAGAGGATTAAAAAGAGAGATCACGCAAACATCCTTTAAAAAACCATTACAATTCTTACACGAATTGGCTAGGATCTGAATAGTTCAGATCATTCTTGAATTTGCAAGAATTAGTGGAAACAGCCTTCCTTCCTTTGTAAACTAGGCTAAAGGGCCGTGACTGAGTTGACAGAATATAAGTATAAAAAGAAATGACTCACTGAAGAGTGAATGTCTTTTTTCCAAGTAAACATGGCCAACATTAATATGTTTGATAAATGATAAGGCAGGACTTCATGTGTTCAGTCACTGTGACTTTCGTTCCAATCTCATTTAGTATTCTGTCACTGGGCTTTAATTGCTTTTAACATAACTATAAACATAACTATATAAGTCCTTTTTCTTGTTTTTCTTGTCTAAATAGGAATATAGCAGCACCTAGATAGCAAAATCTAGGTAGCAGCATCTGCCTGATCGTCTCTGGGCAGTGCTTGAGTGAAAATCCAAGAGCTGTAGCCTAGATTAGAAAGTTGAAAAAGTCAAATAAATTTTAAAATTAAGGAATTCAGGTTTTTTTAAAAAAAATTCTCTAGTTTTATACGTATCGTTTGGAATAAGAAAAGTATTTTTGGTAATATATTCATTTTCACCATAGCAATTCTCCCTAACATCGACAATTGCAGATTTTTCCATTTTTCCAAGTCACGTTTTATTTGATTTAATAATTTTATATAATTATCTTCTTTTATCCTTGAACATCTTGCTGCCAAATATATTCCCAAATATTTAACCTTTTTAATTATTTGTAAATCTATTTTTTCTGACAATTGTTTTTTTTTCTTTATCTGTAAAATTTTTAATTATCTCTTTAGTTTTTTCTCTGTTTCTCTTCAATCCTGCTGTTTCTCCAAATTGTTCTATCTTTTCCAATAATTTTGGAATCATCTCTAAAGGTTCCTCTAAGTCTAAGACAGAGATCCCCAACCTTTTGGGCACCAGGGACCAGTTCCATGGAGAGAGGTTTTTCCGCGGACCAGAGGGGGTGTGGTCTCATGTACTGCCTGCATGCCATGGATGGGGCTTTGCTTGTTTGCGCGGACCGGTTTCTGGCATGCCACAGCCCGGTGCCAGTCCACGGACCGGGGATTGGGGACCCCTGCTCTAAGATGAATACCAAGTCATCTGCAAATGCTTGCAATTTGTAGCTTTCACCTTTTATCTCCAGTCCTTTAATTTCTGAATCTTGACTAATATTTCTATTTAAAGCTTCCAAAGTTAAAATAAATAACAATGGGGATAGTGGACATCCTTGTCTTGTGCCTTTTCTTATGTCGAAGTTCTCTGTATAATCTCCATTTACAATCACTTTTGCTGTTTGTTTATGATATATTGTCTCAATCATATTTATAAAATTTTGTCCAAAATCCATTATTTTTAATTGTTGAGTCATAAATTGCCAAGAAACATTATCAAATGCCTTTTGAGCATCTATAAATACTAATGCCAACTGCTTCCCTGGATGCATTTTGTAATATTCCAATATGTCCATTATAATTCTTAAGCTATTTTTTATTTGTCTTTTTGTTAGAAATCCATTTTGGTCTGGGTGAATAAATTCAATCAAAAATCTTTTCAGTCTCTCAGCTATTATTGAAGTAAAGGTTTTGTAGTCCACATTTAATAATGATATCAGTTTATTTATGTCAGATCTAAATCCTCTTTTGGTATCAGAATAATATTTGCTTCTGTTCATGTATTTGGGAGTTTGGCTTCTAATAAAAGCTCATTACAGACCTCTTTCAATGGTAAACTTAGTGTATCTTGTAGATGTAGCAGAGCTGGCGTGAGAATGGGGCTGGCTGAGAGGTTTTGCAGGAGCCCTGCCGATTTGGCAGGGAAATGAGGAGCTCCGGCAGCTGCTGTGGGTCTGGCGGCATGGTGTGGCTCTGAGGAGAGAAGAAAAGGGAGGAGGAAGCCGATGGGGGGGTGGAGAAAGAGACCAGAGGGAGGTTTTTGGTAGGAGATCGGGGGAGCCAGCTGAGGAAAAAGGGGAGAGAGCTTAGCTTAATGGAGCCTGCCATCCAGAGCTAGGTGAGCGAAGAGATAGAGAGTAAGAAGGCCAGACGAAGATTGGGAGAGAGGGTAGGTTGGAGAGTTTTATTTTTTCTCCCTTGTTGAAGCCAGCTGGGCGAAGGAAGAGCCAGGAAAGAGTTTGACCGGGTTGAGGGTATGTCTTTTAATGAGAAGTAGAGGGGTTTTTAATAGGATCTGCTGGAGGAGGCAAAAAGAGGATAAGGAAGGGAAGGGGAGGATTACATATAGTGAGGGCAGAGAGAGACGAGGAGAGTGGATAAAGGAGAGCCCCTGTGAGCTACAGAGAGGGACTGATTACCATCGCCCTAAGCAAGTCGCTATTACCAGAGACTGACTAACATTGTCATAGGCAAGTTGCTACTATCAGAGACTGGCTAACATTGTCCTAAGCAGGTTGCTGTTATTAGGGACCAACTACTACTCTTGTACACCAGCTGCTGCTACCATCATCTCCTGTAAGTCTTACTGCCTGAGGTCAACTATCATCATCCCACGTGAGTTACCATCGAAAGAGATCGACCATCACCGCCCTATGTGCGTGGCTGTTAACCATGACTGAACATCACCGTGCTACGTGCCATGTCAGGCAGAGGTGCCAATGTGAGAGACCCCTTGGGTCGACAGCCAGCTGAAGAGGAGGCCAGGAGGGCCCGGACTTTAGTGGTCCCTTCAGGGGTGGCGCTACATAGATATTTGTAAAATTCTGCCAGGAGCCCATCTGGTCCCAGTGTTTTATCATTTTTTTTTGTCTTTTTATAGCCTCTGTCAATTCCCTCATTGCTTTTTTCTCATTTAACATTATTTTAAAATTTTCTGGGATTTTTGACAGGATAGTTTTTTTCCATATATTGAATCGTTTTCTCCCATGAAATTTCTTCCATATCATACAGTTTCTCATAATATTCTTTAATTATCTTTTTATTGTCTCATTTTTAAATTGTAAACAGCCTTTTCCATCTACTAAATTGTTTTATCAGTTTTTTCTCCTTCGTTTTTTAAGTTTGTAAGCTAGCCATCTTCCTGGTTTATTTGCATTTTCAAAAAAGTTCTGCTTTGCTTTTTTTTCTTTGCTGTGCCAGTTTTTCTGATTCTATTAAATTTAATTTATGTTTGATTATGTCCGTTTGTCTTTTCAATACTTTCTTTTGTGGATTTATTTGTAGTTCAAGTTCTAGTTTTTTATATTCTTCCTTTAACAACACGCATTGTTGTCTTTTTTTTAAATTCTTTTTAGCCATATAAGTTATAGCTACACCCAGTGGTGGGGTTCAGCCAGTTTGCACCACTTCGGCAGAACTGGTAGCTAATTTTTTGTTGCCCAGGCCCAGAATGGACGTCCGGAAGCAGCATCCACACAGAGAACCGGTTGTTCACATATTTGAATCCCACAACTTGCTACACCTCAAAAGTATGCTTTGGCCACATCCCATACGTTTTGCAATGTTGTATTTTCTTTTTTATTTTCTTTGGGAAAAAAATTCTGTTTCTTTTATTGCTAATTCTCTATAAATTCTTTCTCTTTTAATATCTTCTTCTTGTGCCATATCCGTTATCGGTCGTTGGCGATCATGTTGGCGATCCTGTTTTTATCAGCAGCCGCACAAAAAAGTGCTGCTGAGTTTTGTTCAAACCAGACCCTTAGATTTTGAAGCCATGATGTTCTTCTTCTGCCTGGACCTCGTTTGCCTTCAATCTTTCCCTGGAGGATTAAATGGAGTATGCCGTATTTTTCTGGGTGTCACATCACATGTCCGAAATATTCTAACTTTCGTTTTTTTAATTGTTTTGATGATTTCCCTTGGCTTTCCCAGGCAGCTTATCACCTCCTTATTTCTGATCTTGTCAACCCAGCTTATATGTAACAGCCGCCTGTAAATCCACATTTCAAATGCTTCTAGTCTCTTCAGGTGGCCTTCTGTCAGAGACCAACTCTCTACTCCATAGAGCAGGATAGAAAAAATATAGCATCTGACAAGCCTGATTTTCAGTCTTAGGCTTATTTCGTGACTGCAGAAGAAAGACTTTTTTCATTTTGAAGAATGTTGTTCGAGCTTTCTCTATCCTAATCTTTACTTCAGTGGTCATGTCCCAGCTTTCATGTAAATTAGAACCGAGATGCGTGATCCTTTCAACTTTTTCTAATGGTATTCCTTCTGAATTTATTGGTAGTAAATTAACGGGTTGTTTGCTGATGACCATAATCTTGGTTTTTGAGGTATTAAGCTTCAAGTCGTATTTTTCAGATATTTCTGTGACTCTGTTGATGAGGAGCTGAAGGTCTTCATGCTTACTGGCAAGCAGAACTGTATCGTCAGCATATCTTAAATTGTTGATCCAAACACCGTTTACTTTGATGCCAGCATCGATGTTCTCAGTGCCTCGTTGACGATTGACTCAGAGTAGATATTGAACAACAGTGGAGACAGAATACATCCCTGTCTGACCCCTCTTCTTATTTCTGCATCAGCTGAGTATTTTTGGCCTAATCTCACATTTGCTACCTGATGCCAATACAGATTCTTTATGATTTGGATGTCTTTGTCATCTAGTCCCCCTTGTTTCAGGATTTCTAATAGTTTTCTGTGTTTTATTTTATCAAATGCTTTTTCAAAATCAATGAAGCACATGTAAACACTGTGATTGACATCTCTACAACGCTGTACAAGAACTTGAATGCTGAATAGCGCATCTCATGTACCAAGATTGTTTCTGAAACCAAATTGTATGTTACCTAGACGCTCTTCAATTTTGTTGTATATTCTTGTGTAAATTATTCTCAGGAATATTTTCAGGGCATGACTCATTAAATTTATTGTTCTGTATTCGGTACACTTCTTTGCATTTATTTTTGGGGGGATTGTCACAAAGGTTGATTTTAGCCAATCGTTTGGTATCTTTCCTGTTTCATATATCTGATTGAAGAGCTGCAGTAAAAAAATTCTTCCCATTGTCTTCCAGAAATTTTAAAATTTCTACTGGGATATCATCAGGTCCTGTGGCTTTTCTTGTTTTTGCTATTTTTATTGCATGTTCCACCTCCTCCATAGTGATGTTTGGTCCAGTTGTTATACTTCCCATATCTATATCATCCCTAGTGTCCTCAAAAAGTTCTTCATTATATTCCTTCCATCTTTTTAGTTTTTCATCCTCATCTAAGATAATTTCCCCCTCTTTGTCAACTAAGTTGTTGGTATTCTTTTTGTAGAGGCCTGCTGCTTCTTTCACTTTTTTGTGTGTCTCTTTTAATATAGATTGCTTCAAAGTCCACCTTAATTTTTTCCGTGTTCCTTTCCATGTCATTTTTAAGGGATTATGATCTGCCCAAGTGCCTAGTTCTATCTCAATTTCCTGCATATTGATTCTTAATTCAGGTGTCATCCAAATCATATCAATTCTGGACCAAGATTTATGACTGTTCAAGTAAAATGTATATTGTAGCTTTTCTAAGTTCATTTCTCTCCAAGTATCTTGTACACCAATTTCCTCTATCATATTAAAGACTTAGGTAGTCTCTTTCTTCCTTGTTTTCCTGTTTTACTACTTTTATAGTCTAGTGTCCCACTTATTATTGCATTAAAATCCCCTGCTAAACAAATATTTTGATATTCCATTTCTACTATTTTTCTATGAAGTTTTTGATAAAATTCTTCTTGCTTATTGTTTGGTGCATATATTACTACCAAAAGTATCTGTTTTTGATTTTAAAATATTTCCACCATTACAATTCTTCCCTCCTCATCTGAATAAATCATTTTAAAATCTATTGTCTTTAATATACACAGCTCCTCCTCTTTTTTTGTTGTCGTTGTGCTGATGCGTAGTAGTTTCCCAATTTTTGGACATTCCAAAAGTTTGTAATATTGTTTTTTTATGTGTGTCTCTTGCAGACAAAATATATCTATGTTTAATTTCTGCAATTTCTGCTTGTTACAAGCCAGTTGGGAAGCACACATATGACAATCACATGACCGTGGGATGCTGTAACAGTTGTAAATGTAGACTAGTTGTAGAGTGCCCAGTGATGATCACATGACAGTCATAAATGTAAAGACTGGTAGCAAATCTTGTTTTTTCACCATTGTAATTTCCAACAGTCACTAAATGAAGCAGTGGGTAAGTAAGGTCTATCTGTACACCTTACCTCTTACATTAGATTCATTAGTAATAATAATAATAAAGTTGGAAGGGACCTTGGAGGTCATCGAGTCCAACCCCCTGCTCAGGCAGGAAACCCTATACCATTTCGGACAAATGGCTGTCCAGTCTCTTCTTAAAAACTTCCAGTGTTGGAGCATTCACCGCTTCTGGAGGCAGGTTGTTCCACTGGTTAATTGTTCTAACTGTCAGGAAGTTTCTCCTTA
>NW_015391850.1:0-8747 GCF_001527695.2 Protobothrops mucrosquamatus | reverse complement strand
AGAGAGAGAGAGAGAGAGAGAGAGAGAGAGAGAGAGAGAGAGAGAGAGAGAGGCATAAAATAATTCATTTGCATTTAATTGTAATGGTTCAAAGAATGTTCGGAAAAATGTTCGGCCCTCCAGCACGTTCACTTCATCCAATCTGGCCCTCTTTGAAAAAAGTTTGGACACCCCTGTCCTAGAGGTTCCATGATTCCACCACCCTACAGGGGAAACTATTTCATTTTCATTTTCTGTAGTTTTACGCATTAACCTAATTACCAGGAAGCAGTTTTGTCCTTATTGAGACTCATCCTATTGTGCAAATCTAGCATTATTTATAAAACATGGCCTATGTCTTCCTGTGACACATGAGAGCCTGTTTCGTCTAGTGGTTAAAGCACCAGGGTTGAAAGCAGGAGCTTGTGAGTTCAAGTGCCGCCTTACTATGAAAGCTGGCTGGATGACTTCGGGCCAGTCACTCTAACTCAGCCCAACTCACCTCACAGAGTTGTTGTTGTCGGGCAAATAGGAGGAGGAAGGTGTATTGGATATGTTCTCCACCTGGAGTTACTTCTAAAAATAATAAAGGCACGACACAAATTAATAAATTAAAATGTACCTAACAATTCTAGCTCATTCTTCAAAGTATAGTACAGTGTGTATATTCAACCATATGAGATGTAGACATTCTTTAATTTCAGGGATGGGATAAATGAGGACCAGGAGTTTTCTGTCTTTTCTGTGTCTTTGTTTTTAACTACATTAAAGCCAATAGTTTTAAGCAATGGTAGTTTGAAGGGATTGCAAAAGCCACAAAAAAAAATCCCCCGGAAGTCAGAAAATGCCAATTTCTATATAGAGGAGCAGCTTAGGCAAATACACATACTGAACACAACAAAACAAAAACCCTGGTGACATCTTGTAGATCAATGTTTTTGAGACTTTAAATTGTGCAGAATTCCGCAGCCACCAAATGTCAACATTTCTGAATACTTTCTCATCTCTGAACCAAGATATGCTGGTCTGGGACTTGAAGTCCACATATCTTAAAGTTGCCTAGTTTTGAAAAACACTGCCCTGGATTAAACTTTAGCAGCAAGTTGCTTGTCTTTTACTTAAAGTTAGCCAAAGTTTGATTTAGACTTATAAATATGCATGAGTGAATTTCAGGAAAAATATTGTCTGTGGTTGCAGATCCAAGCTGTTTTTAAGTTTCTAGCAATGCCCAAAGCATCATTTTTGAACATATTTCCTAACAGTTGAAAAAGAATTATCCAGTAGTTTTTTTTAAAAAAATGCAATTGTATGAATATTTATGAGTTAGTAGTCAAAGTGGAGCATGGATACAAATAAGTATACATGACTAGCTATTTAGCACACTTTTATACAAATCTGTTCAGAAAAAAAGTTTACTAAATTCACTGGAACTTGGTCTCAAGTTAGCATTTCTATTTGAAATTACTTTTCCAAAATAAATGATCAGATTAACTCTTGAGTTGCAAACAAGAATTATTCTGCTCTAAAAAAAATTTCAGTCAGAAAATTAAAATGAGAGAGCGATTTTGATTAGGAGCTTGCATTTTTATTATTTTATCAGTCTGATATAAAGTTGCAAAATAAATTATGCTAATAAATTATGTTCACAAATTATGCTAGAAAGCTCAGGTTATGGCCAACACTATTTTAACTGTAAACTGATTCATTGTTAACTGATTTTAATAAAGTTTTGTAGCTTACTATTTATCCAAACTTGAATGTTCTCCCCACACTGATTTTTTTTCTTTTTTAAAAAGAGGTTAATTGCCCTGTTTATGAAACAATGATTATAACAATGAATGTAAATCATATAAGTGACAATTTCATATCTGAATTATAATCATCTCATAAAAGCTGCTATCATGTAGGTTATGACAATTGTGGGATTGCCATTGGTTCACCATTGATTTGCATAGGGTATGCAAATAGGGTAGGCTATTTGGAAAAATTAAAAAAAACTCACCATACCTATGGATATTTTTATGCTTCTTTAAATGCTTTTTTTTTCTTTAAAGAAAAACGTTGTCAAGGAAGTTGGTAAATATTTATTTATTTATTAAATTTGTTTGCCACCCATCTCACCACGAGGTGACTAGAATATTAAAACAACCACAGCTGTAATAATTTGGAAAAGAGATCTCTTATTGAAGGTGTCTTTATAAGCTGATGGCACAAGCTATCTAGCATGGACTTGTCTTTTGAAAACATTTTTTTAAAAAAAATATTTTAGTCCTCTCTCTGCGTAGAGGGGCATATTTTCTCATAACAAAACTCCTGTGAGATAAGTTGACTAAAAGGTAATAACTAGCCTAAATTCACCTAATATATGCCATACTCAACTCTAGTGACTAGAAGCTATGGCACCTCAAACCTATGGCACCATCCTTTTGTTCCCACAATAATATGGAGCTTGCATGAATCTAACGATTTTGGTGGGCTGCTTGGCTACTGCCCCAGCATTTTCATGAAGCTGCAGAGTAAGCAATTACTTTTTTCATTGAGATTCTTGCCATTTGCTCCTGAGATTTCTCTCTCCTTCCTCAAATGACAGCGCTGTTGGGTTTTAAGCACTCTCCTCACACGGCTACAGGTATTTCTTTCTCCGTGTGAAAGCAATGAACAAAACATAGAGAAAGGAAGTTGTTGACCAGAACACCAATTTTCCTGCCTTTCCCCCCAATTGCATTGTGCAGCCATCACTTGTCCAAAAGTGCTTTTTTTCTTTCACAAGGCAACTGGACTTTCTTGTTTTTCTTTGAAGACATTTTGCTTCTCATCCAAGAAGCTTCTTCAGCTCTGACTGGATGGTGGAGGATGGAAGGATTTATATTCTTTGCAGTCATCTGGTTGTTAGCACTCTTTCTGAGACATTCAGCCATCCCAGCCTCAGCCATTTCCAAACAAAGGAACAGCTTTCTCCAGAGTTTCATCCTAATGTAAGTTTATACATCTATCCAGGGCTTTTTTTTGTCATAGAACGCCCAGAATGGAATTCCGGCACCTTTTTTGGATGGAACCTTGTAGGGTAGGAAAGGCAGGTTGTATGATGTGTGTGAGTTCCGGCACCTTTTTTTTTTTTTTTTTTTTACAAAAAAAGCACTGCATCTATCCAAAATATAACAAAGTCCTTTCCCACACTGGCTTCGCATCTGGTTATCAGAGCAAAGTGCAAAACATTTTCTGTATTTCTAATCATTTAAAACAACTTCTCCTTGTGGCCACCAGATGGTACCTCTGCTCCAGGTTTGATAAAATGTTCAGTTTTGTTTTAAGGAAATTGCTGGACTCACAGATACTTTAAGAATTATCTTTAGCTGCCTGCAACCTAATTTTTATATAGTATTTATATATGAAACTGTGACTCTGAAGACAATTACATTGATTAAATTTTTCATGGTTACTAAATACATTTTTTCAAGTGCTATATTTCCTTTTAGCAGAAGACTAAAGCAGCTACTGCAGTCTGTGATTATTCATTATAAATAATTATTATTATAAATAATAATTAATAATATATTTGTAATTAAAATATAGTACCTCCCTGACCCACAGAGTTCTTTCATCCTTATAATATTAATGTGTTACAGAATACAGAAATATAATCTACATGTCGATCTTGTGTTCACCCCCTCAGACTATTGTATTTAGAGGAAAATGTTTCATTTATTTATTTAAAATAAATTCATTCATTTAAAATCATTTGTATCCTTCTTTTGTCCATAATGTAACTCAAAGAAATAAAATTGCTTGGACAATTTCTTATTTCTGGTAATGACTAGACACAGACCCGCTTCAACAAATTACTGTCTTATAGGCCCCAAGAACTATAAATGATATTACACATTTATATTTCTCTATTTAGTTTTCATTCTAGTTCATTGTGGACTATTAACATGCCTGAAATATAAATACTGAGTCACTCACAGTGAAGAGCCCATTTCTAAAACTAGGCCACAGCCTCAAGTTACACATTGCACCACTGTTATAACTCCATGGTGGGGTACTTCTTTGCAAGCAAAAGGAACAGGTCCTGTTTCTCTCCCCCCCCCCCCTTCAAGTTTATTGGGAATTTTCTTAGGGAACAAGTATCACTTAGTGCTGACAATCCTGGGCTACCAATATAATTTGGTTTAAATATAGTTTTCTATGTTTCTGTATCTTGCCATCATTTGCCTGGAATCTATTAATACAGTAATTCTCAGATTACAGTGGCGATAGGAGCACCATTGGAAGTTCTGAAGGACCAGGCTGGGGGCAGATCTATCTTTGTGGTCACTAAGAGTTACCACTATAATAATAATAATAATAATAATAATAATAATAATAATAATAATAATAATAATAAAGTTGGAAGGGACCTTGGAGGTCATCTAGTCCAACCCCCTGCTCAGGTATACCATTTTGGACAAATGGCAGTCCATTCTCCTCTTAAAAACTTCCAGCATTGGAGCATTCATCACTTCTGGAGGCAGGTTGTTCCACTGGTTAACTGCTGTAACTGTCAGAAAGTTTCTCCTTATTTCTAGGTTGCTTCTCTCCTTAATTAGTTTCCATCCGTTGCTTCTTGTCCTGCCTTCAGGTGCTTTGGAGAATAGCTTGACTCCCTCTTTTTTGGGGCAGCCCCTAGATAGTGGAAGACTGCTATCATGTCCCCTCTCGTCCTTCTCTTCATTAAACTAGACATACTCAATTCCAGCAGCCGTTCCTTATATGTTTTAGCCTCCAGTCCCCTAATCATCTTTGTTGCTCTTCTCTGTACTCTTTCTAGAGTCTCAACATCTTTTTTACATCGTGGTGACCAAAACTGGATGCAGTATTCCAAGTGTGGCCTTACCAAGGCATTGTAAAGTGGTATTAATACTTCACGTGATCTTGATTCTATCCCTCTGTTAATGCAGCCCAGCACTGTGTTGGCTTTTTTGGCAGCTGCAGCACACTACTGGCTCATATTTAAATGATTGCCCACTAGGACTCCGAGATCCCTTTCACAATTACTACTATTGAGCAAGGTACCCCCTATAATATACCTGTACATTTGGTTGTTCTTGCCTAAATGTAGAACCTTACTTTTTTCTTGATGGTACAGGTAGTCCTCCATTTGCTTCCATTTGTTTAGTGACTGTTCGAAGTTACGAAGTGATGACTGTTTTTCACACTTAAGACTGTTATATCAGCCCTATGATCACTATGTATATAGTCTACATATATATATAGACTAGCAATATATATTAACATTTCATCTGGATTAATAAAACAAAATAAAATATAAATGTTAAAAAAATCTATATTCAAACACCAATGTCTAGGCCATCTAATTAATGAAGCGCAGCATCATTTATATTAGGAAAAAATCATATATTGGACCAGTATATGCGGTTACAGGAATTGGGTATGTCTAGTCTAATGAAAAGAAGGACTAAGGGAGACATGATAGCATTGTTCCAATATCTGAGGGGCTCTTACAAATGAGGGAATCAAACTGTTTTCCAAAGCTCCTAAAGGCAATACAAGAAACAATGAGTGGAAACTAACCAAGGAGAGAAGCAACCTAAAAATAAGGAGAAATTTCCTAATGATGAGAGCAATCAACCAATTGAATAGCTTGCCTTCAGAAGCTGTAGGTGCTCCATCAAAAAGAGACTGGACAACCATTTGTCTGAAATGGTATCGGGTCTCCTGCTCAAGCAGGAGGTTGGACTAGAAGACTTCCAAGGTCTCTTCCAACTCTATTATTCTATGTTCTACGTACTTATCTATGCCATTTTGCTATGAGATTCACCCTACTCATTTCTTGGGTTTTGAAAAGAGACATTCTAATGTATTCAAAGAATCCTTACTATCAGTTGTACAAAATTCCTCAGAATTAAGACTTCTTTGCAGATAGGTGAGCCAGTCTTCAGTAGCAGAAAATGAGCAATTTGCTCACTGAGCAAATAATTCAAAGGAATTAAATTGAAAGCATTAAACTTGTTTTGTTTTGTTTTTCGCATCTATTTTATTGCTGAATGAAACAATAACTGCAAATATGGAGAAAGCAATCAACTATTGCTGCAGCAATCTATGGAAATCATGGACTGACATTGGCATAAAAAGTGTGTTTTCACCATCAGACTTCATGTTAAAATTATTTTAGCAGGTTCTTTCATAACTTTCTTTTTTGCTACATGTTTGGGATTAAAGATTATTCATCACTTTGACCATCATGATATACTGGAAAGATGTTGCAGTGGCTGTTCTATACTGTATTCACAAGATTTCAGTTAATGGAAACAATGGCCTAATTTTGATCCCATCATCCTAACCAAACAGCAAAGGAAACAAGCAAATCAATGAAAATGTATATCATAATGTACATAAATGTTAAGTCATTTATCCTGATTCTTCCCTCCAGTTCATTTACTCATCCACTGCTTTTCAAAGTTTTTGCTGTCTTCTGGTATTTACCATATGGATGTTATGAATCAGCTATCAATTACACTTTTCCAAAGGAAGGCCTTTGAGTAGTAAGCTAAGAGCTGCAGTTCCAAAACTAATGGGAGGGAACAGAATAAAAACTAAAATTGATTCAATTTACATTTAACATTAATTAAAAAAATTAATTAAAACTTGCCTCCTGGAGTTATGGGACCCCTAGAGCAGTGGTTCTCAACCTTTTTAATGCCGCGACCCCCAACTGGTTGTAAGTCGAGGACTAAACCTGTCATAAGTCAAGGACTACCCAACTGGTCGTAAGTCGAGGACTTTTCCTGCCCAGGAGCGCCGCGCATGCGTGGTTCCGCCCCCTGCGTCGGCCGAGGCGTAGCTGGCAAGCGGCAGAGACGGAGCAGACCGACCACCAGCTGGCCCAGCTCAAGGGAGGTAAGGCACCCGCTGGAAAAGGGAAAAAAAATGGCGGACAGCCTTGCTTGGCGACCCCCGTGAAATGGTCAACCGACCCCAAATGGGGTCGCGACCCATAGGTTGAGAACCGCTGCCCTAGAGGTTTTCAAAAATAGACTGGACAACCATTTGGCTGGGATGGTAAAAGACTCCTGTCTTGAGTAGAGGGTTGGACTAGAAGACTGCTGAGGTCCCTTCCCAGCCCTATGATTCTATATTCTAATCTATGGTCTATGTTCTGTGCTCTATATTCTGAAATTAAGTTTCCATCTTTACTCTCCAATCCTGGGTTTAATCATGCTTCCATTCTGTCACATTGAGCATTCCATTTGATAACAGCTTTTGGATGTTTCTGAGAAGTTAGGGGGCTGCATACAGTCCAAGAGCTTGTTCACCTTTGACTTATATATTGTCTGAAGATTTTAAAATATGTTTACTGTATTTTGATAAGTCTTGTTTTTTAAACCAGTAAGAGCATTAAATCTATTAGCTGGAGAATATTGAGATACGGTTTCTCAGTGGTGTGATTAGATCTCCAGCTGGGTTGGTTTCAGTTTGGCTTTTAATGGAATGGCATATATCGGTTATTTCCGATGCGTATTCATAGATATAGATATAGATATATTTAGTGATTCATTCTGAGATGTGTTTGATATGTGTTTAACTGTAATGCTATGACACTGTGAACTTTGTAATACTGATAGGGTTGTATCTTACCTATTAAATGGGAAAGACACAGTCTTAAAAGACAGGTCAGACATGTGTTAAATGTTAGGCGAACGTTACCAACATGAAAAGTTTATTGTTTGTTCATTAAATGAGAGACCTTGAAGAACATTTACATCTCTCTAATTCCTGCCTTTCCCACTGAGTTCCTGATGCTACATTATGGTTTCCGCGGCTCTCCTTCTCTGTCTCCCCCATCATCCAGCAGATGGAGCTGTGATCTCATGAAAACAGCCTCTTCCCTCAGAGTGGCTCAAAAGCTAATCAGGCCACCGCTGTAGGAAACGTGGTTTCCTCGTGATCTGGGGCCTCCTGTGCTGCCTAATGCAGCCAGCATGTGCCTGAACAAATCTTATCTCCCAGCTCACATAATAATCCAAAGCCAACAACTCTGGTCAATAGCTGGTAACAAATGATGAATGAACAGAGTAGGGAGCCTTTAAGCAGTTCCAACTTAAGTTAAGAAAAGGTAAAGAAATATATACAGAAATGTATATTAATATATTAAATATATTTAATATATATTAATATTTAATATATTTAATATTTAACATATTAAATATATTAACTATTTGATTAACTTGTCACCTTTCTTTAAAATACAACACATTATCTCATTTTTCCATATCTCATTTCTTATCTAAAAACAAATCATTTAATCCTGATCAGCAAAGTCAATAACAGAGATAACAATATATTAACCTTGACCATGTAAACCAATTTACATTCTTTTACTTTTAACAATCTTGATCTTTAGTTCTTCAACACTGCTAGGCCACTACTTAACTCCCATGATCCTCATTTTCAATGTTCAATGACAGTTTCCCAGCCACTTGAGCAATCCCTTGCTTTCTCTCCCACCTGGTAGTAGTCACTCACCTGCCTGCTGGCCTTGGACTTGCAAATTACTGCTGACTTCCCCACCGACTTTCTCTCTGCAAGCTTCCCACAAGTAAAATAAATGAGAAGCTGGCAGGAATTCAAGGGAGGGAGGGAGGGAGGGAGGAAGGAAGGGAGGAATTCAAATGCTCCCTGGCAAATTCTCACAAGAAAACTCAGTGGGGACGTTTTTAATTCTAAAAATCTTATTTCAAATCCATCTGGGCCTCTAGTCAAATTGCAAT
>NW_015391849.1:44256-47123 GCF_001527695.2 Protobothrops mucrosquamatus | reverse complement strand
GATGAAGTGAGGAAACCAGCCACCCCCTCGGCCAAGCCAGCCAGCCGGCCAGAAAATGGAGGCCCCCAAACCTTTTTGATTCTCTTTCCGCCCTTCTTTGTTGCAGCATCGATGGGATCTTTGACGTCGCCTTGTACACCAACGCGCTGGTGTTTCCTGATGGCAGCATCACTTGGTTGCCCCCCGCCATTTATCAGAGCGTCTGCTCCGTTTTCGTCACCTACTTCCCTTTCGATTGGCAAAATTGCTCCATGGTCTTCCAGTGAGTCCCTCCGGGGTAGGGTGTGGGATGGGGAAGGAAGGAAGGAAGGAAGGAGCAGGCTGGGGAGAGAAGGAATCATCTGAGTTGCCTTCAAGATTTACTTGGTGGCCTTGGGAGAAGGTGTCCGGATTAAAGCATGGCCCTCAGCCACACATGATTACATCTGGCGTGGCTTTCCCATCAATCTGGTCTGACTTTCAAATCAATCTGGTCTGACTTTCCCATCAATCTGGTCTGACTTTCAAATCTGGTCTGACTTTCACATCAATCTGGTGTGACTGTCAAATCAATCTGGTGTGACTGTCAAATCTGGTCTGATTTTCACATCAATCTGGTGTGACTTTCAAATCAATCTGGTCTGACTTTCACATCAATCTGGTGTGACTTTCAAATCAATCTGGTCTGACTTTCACATCAATCTGATCTGATTTTGAAATCAATCTGGTCTGACTTTCACATCAATGTGCTGTGACTTTCACATCAATCTGGTGTGACTTTCAAATCAATCTAGTGTGACTTTCATATCAATCTGGTGTGACTTTCAAATCAATTGGGTGTTACTTTCACATCAATCTGGTCTGACTTTCAAATCTGGTGTGACTTTCACATCAATCTGGTCTGACTTTCACCAATCTGGTCTGACTTTCACATCAATCTGGTCTGACTTTCAAATCTGGTCTGACTTTCACATCAATCTGGTCTGACTTTCACATCAATCTAGTCCAGTGGTTCTCAACCTGTGGGTCGGGACCCCATTTGGGGTCGATCGACCATTTCATGGGGGTCGCCAAGCAAGGCTGTCCGCCATTATTTTTGTCCGCCATTTTTTTGTCCATTTTTCCCCCCTTTTCTGGCGGGTGCCTTACCTCCCTTGGGCTGGGCCAGCTGGTGGTCGGCCTGCTCCGTCTCTGCCGCTTGCCAGCTACGCCTCGGCCGGCGCAGGGGGCGGAACCACGCATGCGCGGCGCTCCCAGGCAGGGAAAGTCCTCGACTTACGACCGGTTGGGTAGTCCTCGACTTACGACCGGTTTAGCCCTCGACTTACGACCGGTTGGGGTCGTGGCATTAAAAAGGTTGAGAACCACTGATCTAGTCTGACTTTCAAATCTGGTCTGACTTTCACCTCAATCTGGTGTGACATTCACCTCAATCTGGTGTGACTTTCAAATCAATCTGGTGTGACTTTCAAATCTTGTCTGACTTTCACATCAATCTGGTGTGGCTTTCAGATCGTCCCTCCCACCCCTGCTTTCATGGATAGCTGTGGCCACATTCTTCATCAATTAAATGCACATAGTCCTCGACTTACAACAGTTCACTTAGTGATCATTCAAAGTTACAATGGCACTGAAAACAGTGACTTATGACCTTTTCACACTTACGATCGTTGCAGCATCCCCCGGGGTCACGTAATCCAAATTCAGAAGCTTGTCAACGGACTCGTATTTATGACGGTTGCAGTGTCCTGGGGGTCACACGATCCCCTTTTGCGACCTTCTGATAAGCAAAGTCCATGTGGGGGGAAGCCTGATTCGTTTAACGACTGGGTTCCTCACTTAACAACAGGAAAGGTCGTAAAGTGAGGCAAAACTCACTGAGCAAATGTCTCGCTTAGCCTCAGAAATTTGGGGATCAATTCTGGCCATTAAGTGAGGATTACCTGTAGATGAAATGACAGATTTACTCAATTTTATGACCATCGTGGAAGCTGCCAATTATGGCCCTAGGCCGCGAAGGTCGTAAAGTGGGCCCCCCCGTATAATCAATCCAGTTTTACAATCGTTTTTTTTTCAGCAGCTGTTTAGTGACTGTGAAGGTTGTTAAGTGAAACCACGGTTGGCTACAGGGCGTTTGTACCCCAAAAAACGGAAGGAAGGCCAGCTTTTAGGGAAAATGTCGTAAATTGGGGTTGTGGGATGCTGCAAGTTGGCGGGAAACGCGAGACGGTGGCCGAGGGCCCCACATGCACTCGTGTGACAATGGGAGGGCTGGCTGTTGAAATGTTGGAACTTTTGGGAAGTCCGTTGTACTTCTGAATGATCATAACTCAAGGACTACACAGAAATAGAAATGTAGAAATAGAAAAAATAGAAACAGAAATATAGAAGTGGAAATAATAGAAATAGACGTATAGAGAACAGAAACAGAAATGGAAATATAGATAATAGAAATTGAAATAGAAATAGAAATGCAGATCATAGAAATAGAAATATAACTCTTTATTGGCCAAGTGTGATTGGAAACACAGGGAATTCGTCTCCGGCACAGAAGCTCTGAGCGTACAAACAAGCAACGAGTGATCAATCCTGATTATAATAATAAAAAGAAAACATTCATCATAAATCATAAGATAATAATAATAATAATAATAAATCCTTCCGAACAATTGCTCCTGTCTTCACTAGATAGCTTCATGTCTAAGAAAATGGTTTCCAATATACTTTAGAGGTTAAAGGTTGGCGGGGTAACTTTTGGCAGGGATTGGCTGAGCTGCCCTGCTAACGTGGAAGTTCTGGTTGGGATTCCCTGGCTGCCACTGGCTGAGCGGTCCAGATCATAGAGAGAATTAGGCTGGGATTAGTGGAGGAGGAAGAGGAGGAGGAGG
>NW_015391849.1:38664-43260 GCF_001527695.2 Protobothrops mucrosquamatus | reverse complement strand
GAGGGAGGGGAGAAGAGAAGGAGAGGGAGGGAGGAGAGGGAGGGAAGGAGGGAGAGGGAGGGGGAAGAGGGAGGGAAGAGGAGAAGGAGAGGGAGGAGGAGGTTGCAACCTTACTTCAGCGGCACCCGTGCCATGAATTGATCCGAGTTGTGTGTCTTCTCCTTGCAAGGTCTCAGACCTACAATGCCCTTGAAATCAACCTCTTGTTGACTGTCGAACAGGGAAAAACAATTGAATGGATTGTCATTGAGTCCAACGCTTTCACAGGTAAGCTGGTGGGAGGAAGGATTGCATGATGTGACTTGGCTCTTGCTACCTCTGGAATGTCATCCTAGCATTTGGACCATCAGTGATCAACCTGACACCTCTGGTTGAAAGTCCCTTTCCTCCTGCTTCTCTGCCTGCCTCGTTGTGGCATTCCAGGATAGACTGTCCCTGAACATGGAGGTTCCCATCAGCTCTCTCACCTGTAGCCACCAATAAAGCTAAGTTTAGTCCTTTTTAAGGGATGCTAAAGCACCTTTTCCTCCACTGCATGGGGACTAAAGCTTCTAGTAGACTAGGGGTAGGCAACCTTGGCTCCTTTATGACTTGCGGACTTCAACTCCCAGAATTCCTGAGCCAGCATGGCTCAGCTTGGAAACCTCTCCCTTTCCCCTCAGCATGGCTGGCTCAGGAATTCTGGGAGTTGAGGTCCACGAGTCACAAAAGAGCCAAGGTTGCCTACCCCTGCCCTAGACCTAAGATTTGTTATGGTTAACTTAAAACTATGCTCCCTCCTAATTATTTGGCAACTGAAAACGAAGTGAGAATGGCTTCAGCTCAATTCGTTGCAGCGTTGACACGCTCCTTTGCTCAGCTTTTCTGATTGCCTGGCTTTCATAGCCAGATGTTACATTGGGCAACATCGGGGGCAGGGGAGCTTAACAATACACCCCTTGTTGGGGGTGTGTGTGATATAATCTGCATTTTAATCGTTCGTCGAGATTTTTCAAAAGTCTTTCTCCTAACCAGTAGATACTTTAAAAAAAAAATTGTTTTAGCATTGCCGGCACCATCTCTGTGGATTTTTTGAGCCTAAGAAGATAAAACCTATTCCTGCTTCTACTTTTTCCTCCGGTTCTTTGCGCTGGGGTTTCGTTATCTGCGGCGTAATTGTAATTTTTAATATTGAGGCGCCCGATGGACTATTGTATTGTCTCTCCGTCTTTGTTTAAGTCCTCCTCTCTTCCTGTTCTCAGCAGCGTGTTTGAGGGGGGCTGACGTTTCACGCGGCCCTTTTCGTTTCCTTCCCCCCCTACTCTAGCGTGTGTCTCATCTATTTTAGAAATCAGTCAATTAAATCGCCTTTAGATTTTATTATGTAGAAATTAAATAAATAAAGCGGCAGATGTAGCCGTGGGACCCTTTTTCCCCAATTTTGAATCCATTAGTTGCGCCTTATTCTCTTCTAACTATGGCTTCCTGGCCGACAAATCCTTCCACGGGGAAAAACAGTAAAAATAACTCGGTAAACGTTACCCACAATTTGATCTACAGAATCAAAAGCCTCTAAATGCAGGGAGTCCACGACTTACAAGCCCTTTGTTTAGTGACCATTCGTTAAGTGATTGTTCAAAGTTACCGTGTTTTCCCCAAAAGTAAGGCCTACACCAGGGGGTCTTCAAACTTGGCCCTTTTATGACTTGTGGACTTCAACTCCCAGAATTCCTCAGCCAGGCACACTGGCTAAGGAATTCTGGGAGTTGAAGTCCGCAAGCCATGAAGGGGCCATAGTTCCTTCCTGGTGGCTGAGGAATTCTGGGAATTGAAGTCTACAAGTCATAAAAGGGCCAACTTTGAAGACCCCTGGCCTACACCAACAATAAGCCCTAGCTTGATTTTGGGGGGTGGGCCTGATATAAGTCCTATCGCAAAAATAAGCCCTAGTTTTGGAGCGAGGCGCACTCCTAAAAATCAAGCTAGGGCGGGAGTGGGGGGTGGAGCTGCCCCACCCACCCCACACCCAGTTGCAGCCAGGCCTCTCCTTGCCGGCCCACTTCTGAGGCCTCTTCTGCAGCCAGGCCTGCATTTCTCAGTCACAGGGCTTTCCGGAAGGCCTCTGCAGCCGAGAACTGAGCTATGGATTCAATCCATAGCTCGGTTCTGCAAGAGCTCAGCAGCCAAGCACCAAGTTATGGATTCAATCCATAGCTCGGTACTCGGCTGCGTAGGCCTTCTGGAAAGGCCTGACTGCAAAATGCAGACCCAAATGCAGCTGCAGAACTTTGGCCCCAGAAGAAGTGGACCGGCTGAGTGAGGCTGTTGGTGCTGGAGGTGAGGTAAGGCCTACCCCGAAAATAAGACCTGATGCCTCTTTTGGAGGCAAAAAAAAAAGACCCGGTCTTGTTTTTGGGAAAACACGGTACACCAGCACCGAAAAAGTGACATATGACCATTTTTCACACTTACGACTGTTGCAATATCCCCACGGGATCAAAATTCAGATATTTGGCAACGGGTGTGTATTTATGACGGTTGCAGTGTCCTGGGTTCACGTGATCACCTTTTGTAACTTTCTGAGCCGGCTTCCGACAAGCAAAGTCAATGGGAAAAGCTAGATTCGCTTACTTGATTAGCGACGAAAATGTTTGGTTCAGTTGGGTTATAACAGACTAAGAGGATAGGAGAATAATAGGAGAGTTGGAAGGGACCTTGGAGGTTTTCTAGTCTAACCCCCTGCTCAAGCTGGAAACCCTATAACATTTCAGACATATGGTTATCCAATCTCTTCTTAAAAACCTCCAGTGATGGAGCACCCACAATTTCTGGTGGCAAATTGTTCCATCGATTAATTGTTCTCACTGTCAGGAAGTTTCTTCTTAGTTCTAGGTTGCTTCTCTCCTTGATGAGTTTCCATCGGTTGCTTCTTGTCCTGCCTTCAGGCGCTTTGGAGAATAGCTTGATTTCCCTTGTCTTCTCCTAAGGCTGACGGTGACGTTGATGCTGGTTTCTCCAGGGACCCCCCCTCCCCGAATTTTCTGAGCCCCCCGCAGAGACTGGCGGGTCTCCGTCATGTTTTAATATAACGTATCCAAAACACAAGTGGGGGTCTTCTGGCAGCAAGAGCTTCCCATCACAAGCCAGTCATTTTGCCTCGTTAAAAAGCTGTCGCTCCGGCAGATGTCATGAGCTGGGAGACAAATATCAGCTTAATAATACGTTACGCCTGGCCTGGCACAACAGCTGAGAGGAGGGAAGAAAACAGAGGTGTGTTTTTTTTTTCTCAAAGACACCTAGAGATCTTGGCGACCAAGAAAGGAGAATATTGGTAGCTGAGGGTTGAAATGAGGGGCCCTTGGGGGGTCTCTGGGCTGGGTGGTTTTCTTGCCGACGTTTCATGAGCCAAATTAGGTAACCTCATCAGTGCTAGAAGGAGTGGGGTTTGAGGAGAGGAGGAGGAGGAGGAGGAGGAGGAGGAGGAGGAGGAGGCCAGTGGGTCCTTTGTGTTGGCTGAGTTTGGTTGTTTTCTTGTAGATGTTTCATTACCCAAACTAGGTAACCTCATCAGTGCTAAAAGGGAGTGGGGTTGGAGGAGGAGGAGGAGGAGGAGGGTGACGCCAGTGGGGTCCTTGGCTGAGCTTGCAGGCATTTCATTACCCAAATAGGTAATATTATCAGTGCTAGGAGGGAGTGGGGTTTGCTGGGAGGAGGAGGAGGAGGAGGAGGAGGAGGAGGACGATGACTTTGGGATCCTTGTGCTCTCTGAGCTTGGTTGTTTTCTTGCAGACGTTTCATGACCCAACTAGGACGTAACATCATCAGTGTTAGAAGGGAGTGGGGTTTGGAGGAGGAGGAGGAGGAGGAAGAGGAGGAGAGGGGGGTCCTTGACGCTGTCTGCGCTGGGTTGTTTTCTTGCAGATGTTTCATCACCCAAACTAGGCAACATCATCAGTGTTAGAATCCTAGCACTGATGACGTTATCTAGTTTCAGTAATGAAAGATCTGCAAGAAAACCACCCAGCTCAGACAGCACCAAGACCTCCTCAGATTTTGGAGACTCTGCAGCTTCCATGTTGCATCTCAGCCCAGCCTTTAGCTGAAATCTCCTTGCAGAGAGGAGCCATTCTAGAACCCATGTTTGGATTCTTTCTTCCTGCTTAGGGACCCTTCATTCAGACACCAAGCACTCCGAGCAGTCTTCTGCTTCGGCCATTCTTAGAAACATAGAACAAAGAATTATAGGGCTGGAAGGGACCTTGGAGGTCATCCAGTCCAACCCCCTGCTCAGGCAGGAGACCCTATACCATTTCAGACAAATGGTTATCCAGTCTCTTCTTAAAAACCTCCAGGGATGGAGCACCCACAACCTCTGGAGCAGGGGTCTTCAAACTTGGCCCTTTTATGACTTGTGGACTTCAACTCCCAGAATTCCTCAGCCAGCCTCCATTTTGTATGTTAGATTTAAGACAGGGGTCTTCAAACTGGGCCCTTTTATGACTTGTGGACTTCAACTCCCAGAATTCCTCAGCCAGCCTCCATTTTGTTTGTTAGATTTAAGAAAGGGGTCTTCAAACCTGGCCCTTTTATGACTTGTGGACTTCAACTCCCAGAATT
>NW_015391849.1:34566-35964 GCF_001527695.2 Protobothrops mucrosquamatus | reverse complement strand
TTTCCCTTCTCCCTCTCCTCTCCTCTCTCCTCTCCCTCTCCCCCTCTCCTCTCCTCTCCTCTCCTTCTCCCTCTCCTCTCCTCTTTTACAAGAAGAGCAAACCCTCCTTTTTCTTATTTCCACAGCTGGTGGGCAGAAATGCACGGTCTCCATCAACGTCCTCTTAGCCCAGACCGTCTTCCTTTTTCTGATTGCAAAAAAGGTGCCGGAAACTTCTCAGGCGGTGCCCCTGATTGGAAAGTGAGTATTTTGCAAAATGAACACCATTACCACTTGCAGCAGCTGCCAATTTGGATACTCGAGTAGGTTTGGAACTCAGAATGAAACCAGGGAACAAAGCTTAATTAAATAATTCTGGACGCTTCCAGAAGGGAGTTCCCTTCCTTATGAGCTGTGGTGGGGACAGGGGGGCACAAGGGGCTGGTATTTTGGCCAGGATTTATAGTCCTTCAACTCATCCTTGGCAACTTTAAGACTTGTGGACTCCAACTCCCAGCTGGGTGACTTTGGGCCAATCACCAGGAGACGGTGAGTTCTAGTTCTGCCTTAGACGTGAAAGCCAGCTGGGTGAATTTGGGCCAGTCACCAGGAGACGGTGAGTTCTAGTCCTGCCTTAGGAATGAAAGCCAGCTGGGTGACTTTGGTTCAGTCATTGTCTCTCAGCCCAATTCACCTCACAAGCTGTTCTTGTGGGGAAAATAGGAGGAAGGCGTGTTGGATATATCCACTGCCTTGAATGATTTACAAAAATAATAAACGCAGGATATACCCAAATAAAATAATAAATAAAATAAAATAAAATAAAATAAAATAATAAAATAGAATAAAATATAAAGTCAAGTAAAAAATAAAACAAAACAAAACAAAGTAAAATAAAATAATAATATATAAAGTAAAAAATAAAATAAAAAATTAAACAAAACAAAACAAAGTGAAATAAAATAAAGTAAAAAATAAAATAATAAAAAACAAAACAAAACAAAGTAAAATAAAATATAAAGTAAAGTAAAAAATAAAATAATAAAAAATAAAATAAAACAAAACAAAGTAAAATAAAATAATAAAATAACAAAATATAAAGTAAAAAATAAAATAAAAAATAAAATAAAACAAAACAAAGTAAAATATAAAGTCAAGTAAAAAATAAAATAATAAAAAATAAAATAAAACAAAACAAAGTAAAATAAAATAAAGTAAAAAATAAAATAATAAAAAATAAAACAAAACAATGTAAAATAAGATAATAAAATAATAAAATAAAATAAAAAATAAAGTAAAAAATAAAATAATAAAAAATAAAACAAAACAATGTAAAATAAGATAATAAAATAATAAAATAAAAAAAAAAAAAAAAAAAAAAAAAAAAAAAAAAAAAAAAAAAAAAAAAAAAAAAAAAAA
>NW_015391849.1:27082-30829 GCF_001527695.2 Protobothrops mucrosquamatus | reverse complement strand
AGCTGGGTCTATTTTCAACCTCTCTCCTTATTTCCCTCATTTGGATTTCATAAATAAGTTAGATTTAAAGTGCCGGAAAACAAATTGTTCTGCGGGGGAAACTTCTTTTTGTTCCGTGTTTTGGCATGAAAGGTGTCCCACTTGTCGGCCGTGTCACGGCCTTTGAAAAATTCTATTTTTTTCTGTAAAAAGGAAGGGGTTTTTTTCCCCCTCCCTCTCCTTCTTTCTTACAAAGGTTTCCAACTCAGTGGAAAGTTGGGTTAGCTGCCCCCTTCTCCAACAAGGACACTGGGAAGGGTGTGTGCTTGTGTCAAAATCAGCAAGATGAGGGGGGGCAAGTTTGAAGACCCCTGCTTGTGAACTTCAACTCCCAGAATTCCTCAGCCAGACATGCAACTTCTGGGAGTTGAAGTTCACAAGTCATAAAAGGGCCCAGTTTGAAGACCCCCGTCTTAAATCTAACAAACAAAATGGAGGCTGGCTGAGGAATTCTGAGAGTTGAATTCCACAAGTCATAAAAGGGCCCAGTTTGAAGACCCCTGGCTTAAATCTAACAAACAAAATGGAGGCTGGCTGAGGAATTCTGGGAGTTGAAGTCCACAAGTCATAAAAGGGCCAAGTTTGAAGACCCCTGTCTTAAATCTAACAAACAAAATGGAGGCTGGCTGAGGAATTCTGGGAGTTGAAGTCCACAAGTCATAAAAGGGCCATGTTTGAAGGCCCCTGACTTCTCAAAAATCCCCCAAAGATAGCCTCGACCTAGTTTAACAATTTCCCAACCTTGGCAACTTTAAGATGGCGTGGGCTTCAACTCCCAGAATTCCCCAGCCATGTATGCTTTTGGGGGAATTCTGGGAGTTGAAGTCCACGTGTCCATGCTGTGAAGCCCACACATGTGAGGAGAAAAGCTGGATCATCCTTTGTGTGTGTGTGTGTGTGTGTGTGTGAAAAAGCAATAGGAGCTGCAACCATGATGGAAATCCTGCTCTTGTTTTAATTTGTATCACACACACATATGCGGCGGCCATCTTGACTTTTTTGACTCTTCGGTGGGAAGGCAGAATTTGAGTTGCCTTTTTGAAAGGACCGGGAAGCCTTGGATGGCATACAACTGTGGTTCTACATTATATAACCCTGGTTATCAGGATGTCTCCTATGGGCCCACTGTTCTTCTCCATTTGGAGAGATTCTGCTTTGCGGTTCCCCTGACTTTTCCTTCCTTCCTTCCTTCCGGGAAAATTAACTTTTTTTCCCCCAAGTTTCCTTGATTTTTTTTTCTTTCTTTCCAGGAAAATGAAGAATGGATCCTGGTGGGGAGAGTCATTGACCGGGTCTGTTTCCTCATCATGGCCTCCGTTTTTATCTTTGGCACCGTTGGGGTCTTCCTGATGGCTCAGTTCAACCAAGCTCCAGGAAAACCTTTTATGGGAGATCCAAAGCGATATCTGCCTTAGAAGTGAGCCAGGAACCGGATCCAGATTTCAAGTGGATCCTCTGCTTGGAGGAATATTGTACAGAGAACCAGGCTGCAGTGCAAGGCTTTGGGGGGTCTAACTTAGGAACTCTGGACTTGGGCCATCTTACAGAAATAAGTCTGTTTCTCAACCCTGGCAATTTGAAGAAGTGTGAACTTCAACTCCCAGAATCCCCCAACAGCCTTGATCAAGAGCCTTTGGCCCGCTCAAGAGCCAAACCTGCGTGATTTGTATGTCGTATACTACGTTGTATATAGTATGTTTAAATGCATGTTGGGTATGTGTACACCAGGGGTAGTCAACCTGGGCTCTTTTATGACTCGTGGACTTCAATTCCCAGAATTCCTGAGCCAGCTTAGCTGGCTCAGGAATTCTGGGAGTTGAAGTCCACGAGTCATAAAAGAGCCCAGGTTGACTACCCCTGGTGTACACTTTGAGAGCAAGCAACTGCATTTCATTTTTAATCTGTGCCATTGTGCCCACAGTTAAAAAAAAACAACGACAATAAAAGTTACCTATCTATTTGTGTTTGGGATTGGTGTTAAAGCTGTGTTTGTCAGTCTGGGTAACTCTAAATTCAAAACTTCCGACGGGAAGGTTCGGACTGCCTTTCTGAATATTTGGTCAAGCTCAATTTGATTGACTTGTTGTGGAGGGAATTGCCTCAAGGGGAAAGATACTACCCAGACGACAATCGGATAACAGAAAGCTGAGTCTAGAGCAGAACTGTAACCTGAGAAAGCATCTCAGACAAAATCCTGCCTGGTTCTCATGAAGATAAAGGCAGAGAGGGGGAAAGCCTAATTCAGACTAATTCTGTTACAATAACTTTACAATAACATTAGTATTGGCCTACATCAGAGGTCCCCATCCTTGGCAACGTTAAGACTTGTGGACTTCAACTCCCAGAATTCCTCAGCCACCCAAGAATAGAAGGAGAGGAGAGGAGAGGAGAGGAGAGGAGAGGAGAGAAGAGCTGGAAGGGGCCTTAGAGGTCTTCTCATCCAACCCCCCCCCCAGTCAGGCATGATTTATTTATTTATTTATTTTATTTCCATTAACTTATATGCCGCCCTTCTCCCCACGGGACTCAGGGCGGCTCACAGCATGTTAAAACAACACAAAACATTTCCCCTATAAAAGCCAATTAAAAACCAAATATTTATAGCTGTGTCTTATTAAAATCATTAAAATTGTCCCTATTTAAAATTCACCCTAGGTCAGTCCCNCCCAGCGAGGGAATAGCCAGGCAAACACACCTGATTCAGCAGCAGCCTGAGGCTAGGTGGCAACACACACTAAATGGAGAACTGGCTAGCAGCAATTAGGATTAACGAACACACAACAATAAAGCCATTAAACACCTTTCAGGCAGGATTAGGAAGGAAATTTGCCCAACAAAAGTCACTGACCAGCAAATCAGAAAAGACAGATTCAAACTCACCAATCAGAAATGACAAGTTTTGGAAACCATAAAAGGGTATAAAAACTCATGTTTGAAGACCATTCTGTCTAGCTAGCCGGGGATTCAAGCTGAATTGTCACTCGACTTTGATCCTCGAGATTAAACCTCTCTTCCCGGTAGCTGGCTTCATGATCTATTTCTTCCACGCTGCGCCGTCAAGGAGAATCCCGGCTGGAAGAACCGAAAGGGGAAATTCCTCCCAACAATTACCTGGCAACCACGAAGGGACTTCCAGCTCACCCAGCCACTGGACCGGGCCCGGAAGAGCCACCACCCAGCCGGCAGCAGTCACCTTGTTCCGCGGGGAAGCCTCCACGGACCCTGCCCGGTCAGCAATGGGTATTAAAGGGAGTTTTTGAGTCTTGCGCTCGGACAGCTACCTGGAAAGAGGGTAAGTGCCACCAAATTAAGCTTATTAAGCTAAAGGGTCTGGGGAACGAAAGAAAGAGTGCATGAGTGTGTGTATGGGGCACCCTCCTCTGAGAACCAGCTGGAGCTCACCCCCTCTGTATGCCCTCTAGCCGCACCCCGACCCGCTGCTAGTTCCACTGGAGCTGTGACCAGCGGGATTCGGGAAAGCAAGGGGGGGCATCAGAGCGTGAGACCTTCTGGTGAAAGAGGAGAGCCGAGTGGGCAGAGAAAGAGGGAAAGGATTTCATTTTGGGTAAACCAGGACCCCTTCCACCAGTAAACATTTAAGCAATAGCCCTAATTTAGAGCGGTCCACTTACCTCTGAGAGCTTCTTGTCCTGCCCTCAGGGGCTTTGGAGAATAGCTTGACTCCCTCTTCTTTGGGGCAGCCCCTGA
>NW_015391849.1:12555-22096 GCF_001527695.2 Protobothrops mucrosquamatus | reverse complement strand
TCCCCAGCCAGCATGGTGGGACTTCAACTCCCAAAATTCCCCAGCCAGCATGGTGGGACTTCAACTCCCAGAATTCCCCAGCCAGCATGGTGGGACTTCAACTCCCAGAATTCCCCAGCCAGGCTGGTGGGACTTCAACTCCCAGAATTCCCCTGCTGGCATCAGCAAGCCACTGAGTAACTTAGGTGCTTACATCAGATGTCGTGGCGTCCTTGCCCAGCATCGTTTGGGTAAAAAAGCCACTGGAGGCACACGGAGCCCTGAGGATGTGCCAGTCATGAACTCTGGGAACAGGGAGGCTTTTGAAACCCAGACTTACCCCCAGCCTCCCTCCTGATTCTTCCCCAAAAGGGCTCCTGGCTGGGGAAAGTAAGTGGCCCGAGCTGAGCGAAAGCAGATTTAGAAAATATTTGGTTTCCAACTCTTATCTCTAGTTTGCAGGAAGAGCTTCCACAACAGGAATTTAAAGCTTGGTACCCACCTGTCTCCCAAACAGCCAGCCGATATGGAATTGTGGGCATTGTGATCCAACACATCTGTTGGTTGTGCTTTAAATTTGGGCAATGTTGTTTTCAAATCCCCTTTATTGGCTAACGGACTAGAGCCTGGTTTTTCAAACTTGGCCCTTTTATGACTGGTGGACTTCAACTCCCAGAATTCCTCAGCCAGGAAGGAAAGAAGGAGGCAGGAAAGAAGGAGAGAGGAAGGATGAAAGAAGGGAGGGAGGGAGGAAGGAAGAAGGGAGGCAGGAAGGAGAGAGGGAGGAAGGAAGGGAGAGAGGGAGGAAAGATGCAAGAAGGGAGGGAGGGAGGAAGAATAACAATAGCACTTAGACGTATATACTACTTCACAATGGTTTACAGCAGTGTTTCTCAACCTTGACAATTTTAAGGCATGTGGACTTCAACTCCCAGAATTCCACAGCCAGCATTGCTGGCTGTGGAATTCTGGGAGTTGAAGTCCACATGCCTTAAAATTGTCAAGGTTGAGAAACACTGGTTTACAGTGTTAGCACATTGGCCCCCCGACAATCTGGGTCCTCAGTTTACCGACCTCAGAAGGATGGAAGACTGAGTCAACCTTGAGCCAGTGAGAATCAAACTGCTGACTGTGGGCAGTGAATTAGCCTGCAATGCTGCATAGTAATTAAATAAGTAAGTAAGAAAAAAAGAAAGTAAAAAAGGAAGGAGACAGGAAGGAGGAAGAAAGGAAAGAAGGAGAGAGAGAGGAAGGATGCAAGGGAGGGAGGGAGGAAGAATAGCAATAGCACTTAGACTTATATATACTACTTCACAGTAGTTTACAGTGTTGGCACATTGCCCTCCCCCTCCCGACAATCTAGCTCCTCATTTTACCGACCTCGGAAGGACGCAAGGCTGAGTCAACCTTGAGCCGGTCAAGATCGAACTCCTGGCAGCGGGCAGTGAATTAGCCTGCAATACTGCATTCTAACCACTGCGCCACCCGGGCTCTCTTGACCATTAATTCCGCGTTAAGGCAGCCTGCTCCCCCCATTTGCATTCGCCTGTCTGACCTGCTGCAAATTCGAGCGGGGGGCTTCCCAGCTGAGCTCGGCCGTCTTGTCGAAACCAGATTCCCGCACCCCCATTGAAAACGAGATGCGAGGAGGAGGAGGAGGGGGAGCAACTAGGAGCCTAATTGTTTATTGGCAGAAGGAAGGGGGTGCCAATTCTCCGACGGCCTCTGCCTGCCGCAGAGACCCTCATAATACTGGAAACCCTCTGGGCAGACGTGGGCCCTTCGCAAGAGGAGCTGCCCGGTGGGAAAGGTCCCGAGGAACGCCAAGGGCATTTCCTCCACTGCTTGGCCTGGCAGGTCCCTCGGTCAGTCTTTGACACGGGTGTAAAGGCCGCCGTGAAGGGTCAAGGGTCCCGGCCGTCCTGCCAGCTTGGCCTGGAGGGCACCGAGGGAGGCGCCTGCCCCCTTTGCCAGGCTGGACCCCCGGAGGAGCTGGTTGGTGTTGAATCCTCGCCTCCTTCTCACAAAGTGATCTTGGTATTCCGGAAGCTGGAATTATCCCTGCAACACAAAGGAAGGAAACAGAGCAGTTGATGAGTGCCAGGCAAAACTAATGAGCTAGTGAGGGTGGGAGTCCCTCCCTTGCAGAAGCAGCAAATACTTCCTGGAACCCATTAGCCAGCCTCCCCCCCCCCCATGGCCGTCTGTCAAGTGTGTAGTACACGCCGCGAAGCGACTCTCTTTCTGCTTGGATGCTGAGGGTGCGTGAAGGCAGCTAACAACCCCGTTAAGGGCAGGGAAAACGACCGACCAGCCGCCGGCTTGTTAAGATTTTGATGGCTTTTTGCATAAAGAGGGTCCCAGTGCAAAAAAAAAAAAAGAGAGGGGGAGTCTCAAATGAGCTTGTTTTAACCCCACGCGGTGCGAGCGAAAGGACGCGGCCGGCTTTCTCCCCCAATGTGGATGCCCCCTCTTGTGATTTTTGCGGGCTAGAGGAATTGGGGTGGGGGAGGAGGAGGGTCTAAGACAGTGATGGCGAACCTTTTAGAGACCGAGTGCCCAAACTGTAACCCAAAACCCACTTAATGCATCGTCGGGTGCCAGGTGGGCATGGCCCATTGGCTGGGCGTGGCTACGGTGGTAATGGCAGACTGGGTGGGACTAAAAAATTCAATCAATCAATTCCAACTTTGCAAGATCTTTTTTCCCCAAGAGAAGTTGAAATGGACTGATTGAACCTTTTTTTTCTTTTTTTGCACACGGCGGCGGAGGCCTAAAGCGAAAAGGTTTTATAAAACCCAGCTGAAGGCCTAGGACTGGGGCGACAGCGCGCATGCCCACAGAGAGGGCTCTGAGTGCCGCCTCTGGCACCCGTGCCGTAGGTTCGCCACCACGGGTCTAAGACAGGGGGTCTTCAAACAACTTGGCCCTTTGATGACTGGTGGACTTCAACGCCCAGAATTCCTCAGAATGACTCCAGAAGACGGCAGAGGACAGGAAGGCCTGGAGGAACGTTATCCGTGGGGTCGCGATGGGTCGGACACGACTTCGCAACTAACGACAACCATTGTAGTTTCGAACAGTGACCAATTATCAACAGCACTTAGACTTATATACCACTTCACAGGGCTTTACAGCCCTCTCTGTAAGCAGTTTACAGAGTCAAGCCTGTTTGCCCCCAACAATCTGGGTCCTCCTTTTATGACCTCAGAAGGATGGAAGGCGGAGTTGACCTTGAGCCAGTCAGGATCGAACTGCTGGCAGTGGGCAGTGAATTAGCCTGCAATACTGCATTCTAATCCCTTTGCCACGAAGGAAGGAAGGAAGGAAGGAAGGAAGGAAGGAAGGAAGGAAGGAAGGAAGGAAGGAAGAAAGGAAGGAAAGGAGGAGGCAGGAAGAGAGAGGAAGGAGGGAAGGAAGGAGGGAGGGAGGAAAGCAAGAGGAGAGAGGGAGGAAGGAAGGAGAGAAAGAGGGAGGAAGGATGCAAGAAGGGAGGGAGGAAGAATAGCGATAGCACTTAGACTTATATACTACTTCACAGTGGTTTACAGTGTTAGCACATTGGCTCCCCGACAATCTGGGTCCTCAGTTTACCGACCTCAGAAGGATGGAAGACTGAGTCAACCTTGAGCCGGTGAGAATCAAACTGCTGGCTGTGAGCAGTGAATTAGCCTGCAATGCTGCATAGGAAGGAAGGAAGGAAGGAAGGATGGATTTAAGACAGGGGTCTTCAAACTTGGCTGAGGAATTCTGGGCGTTGAAGTCCACAAATCATCAAAGGGCCAAGTTGTTTGAAGACCCCTGGTCTAAGGTATCTAGGGGGCATCTACTTGAAGACCCTGTCAAAACTATCAGCTTGCAACTGTCCTTTCATGGGACTGAATCCCCCCCCAACCCCCAAGGAAGCAGACCCTTCCCGTTCCATCGCTCTCTCTTTCGCGCACGTCTGCCCGTTCCTGGTTTGGGAATTCTATTCAGGGCGTCTCTCTTTGAAACAGCAGAGTAGACCTTAACTCAAGGCTTCCCCTCAGGAGGAAGGGCCAATGGGTGTCTTGATCTGAGTAGGCCTCGGATGGACATGGAGCCCTTTGCCAGTCAGCTGTCAACGCTGCTAATGTTCTGGACCACGTTAGAATGTTCGCATTTCTTGGGTTAAGTGCTGTCTCCTTAAGAGATGGCTTATGGGTAAGGTAGTTTTAGCTAGTCAGCTTTATCATGTTAGTAGGTCAGTGGGAGGAGTTTCTAAAGGGCATTGCAGGACTTCCTGGACACGAGCCAGTTTGGAATGTCTTTGTCTAAGAGAAAGCATGGGGTCATCGCATGTCTCTGATGGCTCTAATCCACGTTATAGAAGTGGTATGGAGAAAGTATTAATTTCTCACTGTTCTAACCCAGAGTTAAGTTGCTTTGTTAGACCACGTCAGACAGATAAACTCAATGAAAATGATTCCAAAACAGATATATATTGACCCAGTCTTACAAAGCAACTTAACTCTGGGTCAGAACAGCTAACATCCGATGTTTTTGCATTGACAACAGAGGGAAATGTAGCCATCTTTTACCTTTTGCTTTTAGAGTTAGATGATGCTGGAAGGGGGGATGGGAACGAGAATCCAGCTAGACATAACAACTCTAGACCTAGCGTGAGAATCAAGGTTGTTGTAACCAGAGCTGATAAGGAATTGGCGGGCTGGAGAACAGGAGAGGAAGCCCGTGCTTCAAGCTAATTGGGGAATGTGATTTATGACTGTTAATTGGAGGAGGGAATTATGCTTTGATACTATGTGCTCAGGGGAGGGGAATTCAGTTTTTGGCTTCGATTATGAAGTGCCGATTATTATCCTACTCAAAATAAAGATTCTTGAAGGTAAACAATGTCTCGAAGTTCTTTCGAAGAGTTTCATCTGTCGGAACCATGACGTCAGCTTCATTAGCCTCCGGGAGGGCCGAGAGGGTGCCAATCGTTTTCCCCAAACCTGGAAAGCACTGGCTGATGCACAGCCAAAGGATCCATTTTCATTGGCTTGGCTGCAGATCCACACAGTGCTTGGGGCATCCCATGGAGTTGGCCTGGGTGAATCTACAAGTTGGCTTCAGGATCTAGGACAGGGGTCTTCAAACTTGGCTCTTTTATGACTTGTGGACTTCAACTCCCAGAATTCCTCAGCCAGGCACTCCCAGGAATTCGGGGAGTTGAAGTCCTCAAGTCATAAAAGGGCCAAGTTTGAAGACCCCTGGTCTAGGACAACTCGTTGCGGCCAATTCGCTGCGGGACAACTCACCGCCGGGCAAGAGTTATTCTAATATTGAAGGAACGACGGGATAGAACCATTAAGAGCCGTGATGGCACAGTGGTTAGAAGACAGTATTGTAGGCTAACTCTGCCTGATGCTGGGAGTTCGATCCTCACTAGCTGAAGGTTGACTCAGCTGCCCATTCTTCCAGGGTCAGTAAAATGAGGACCTGGATTCTTGGGGGGAGGGCAATATGCGGACTCTGTAGATCAGCGGTCCCCAATCTTTGTGGCTTGGCGGCCCGGCTGGGGAGGAGTGGGCAGAGGGCTGCATAAGCATCGGAATGCCGCACATGCACGTACCCAGCTCGACTCGCGCAAACATCAGGCCGGCACGCACGTATACGCAGCTCGACGTGCTCAAGTTGAGCTGTGTGCAGATGCGCGCGTGCCATTCCGATGCTCACGCAGCCCTCTGACCCCCCTCCAAAACACAAAGATTGGGGACCGCTGATCTACAGAGTCCGTATATTGCCCTCGCCCCAACAATGCGCCAGCCCATCACTCACGTGGCCCGGTTGCAAATAGGCCACGGCCCAGAGGTTGGGGGGTGTCCCTGCTGTAGACTGCTTAGAGAGGGCTCTAAAGTACTACGAAGCGGTATATAAGTCTAAGCGCTTGTTGTTAATGAAAGGATGCCGAAGGAGGGACCAAAGGAAATGTGAACGACAAAAATTACATGTTTATAATGATTTTCAATAATTAAACTGAACTGTCGAATTGTGTCCTGTTCTGCTGCCATCAAGGGCAACAGCTGGATACGAGGGAACACCTGGAGGGAAACAGATTTTTTTTTTAAAGGAAAGGCTAGAGCATCTCAAGCCCGGCCCTGCCCTTGCTTAAAAAAAAAGGAGCAGATACTTGTGCAACCAAACATTTCACTCTTCAGTAAACTGCCGTCTATCAAGGCGGTTTGGGTTACTGTATAATTGTTGCACAATGCCAACAAAGCTTGTTAGCGATGGAAGGTAATAAAACCAACACCTGCTCCAGCTCTTCTTGGTCTGCCTAGGGAGGTTGGCTCTTTTATTGTGGGTTTTGTTTTTTTTTGGTATGTGTGTGGTAGTGTTGTTCCAGCCCTCCTCCGTTCCTGCACAAGAGCTTGGTGTTTTGTAAGCCTGTGTTGCTTACTCCTGGCAATCCAAGATGATTCGTTTATGCTTTGGAGGTTAATTAGTTAATGGAAAGCAGAGGGGGCCCACGGGGCATAGCCAATGACAGTCAAGATGGTGGGTGGCGGTCACAATAGTGCAATGGAAGCAGGGGGAGGGGTTTAAATTGGACTGTCCTGGCCGACGAAATCTGAATTTCTGACTGTACCCTGTAGGCCAGGGGTCTTCAAACTTGGCCCTTTTATGACTCGTGGACTTCAACTCCCAGAATTCCTCAGCCAGGCACATGTGCCTGGCTGAGGAATTCTGGGAGTTGAAGTCCCCGAGTCATAAAAGGGCCAGGTTTGAAGACCCCTGTCTTAAATCTAACAAACAAAATGGAGGCTGGCTGAGGAATTCTGGGAGTTGAAGTCCCCGAGTCATAAAAGGGCCAGGTTTGAAGACCCCTGTCTTAAATCTAACAAACAAAATGGAGGCTGGCTGAGGAATTCTGGGAGTTGAAGTCCACAAGTCATAAAAGGGCCAGGTTTGAAGACCCCTGTCTTAAATCTAACAAACAAAATGGAGGCTGGCTGAGGAATTCTGGGAGTTGAAGTCCACAAGTCACAAAAGGGCCAAGTTTGAAGACCCCTGCTGTAGGCCACGGGTGTCCAAATTTGGCAACTTTTAAGGCTTGTGGACGTCAACTCCCAGAATTCCCCAGCCAGCACATGCTGGCTGGGGAATTCTGGGAGTTGAAATCCACAAGCCTTAAAGTTGCCAAGAGCAGTGTAGGCACTCCTGACACAAAACCTTTCTAAGGGGATCTTCTACTCTTTGTTCCTTCTACTCCCATTAGGGCCAGCCGGAGATTTAAACATGAGATACATAGCAGCCCGAGAAAGGAAGACCCAGCGGGGAAGATCTTCCTAGTTGAATGTCAAGTCAACCGTGAAGGCAGATCAAAGCTAGCCTGGACGTTTCCTCCTCCGGATCAGGGATCAGCCCAGCCCCACCACACCCTGCAATAAACAGCACTTTCACAACAGCAACAGCAGCAAAATGAAATAAATAAAACTTTTTTTAAAAAAAAAAACGAAACCAAAGGGAGCCCAAGAGCAGTCACCGGGTTTCTCCTAGCTAATTTTATTTCGGGATGGTCCCTTGGTCCTCTCCTTCCTGGAACTTGAGGGGATGAGAACCACGATCAGAAGGTGACTCTGGGTGGGTGCTGAACATAGCCATCTAATAGCACTAGCAGACTTATATACGGCTTCACAGTGCTTTACACCCCTCTCTAGGCGGTTTACGGAGTCAGAATATTATCCCCAACAATCTAGGCCAGTGATGGCGAACCTTTTAGAGACCGAGTGCCCAAAAACTGGCCCTGCCTCCGCTCCACCCCTTGCCCTGCCCTCACCCCGCCTGCCCGCAGGGCCACTCACCCCCTCCAGGGCCTGCCGCAGATCGCCCAGGCAGCCCAGCAGCGCCATGGCAGTCACGCCCTCTGCCCGCGCCCCGCAACATCAACTGTGCACAATAGGCGTGAGGCCAGATTCTTGTCTATGCTGCCTGGCTGCCATGTTCTTGGCTGCGCTGCTCCGCATGTGGGCGACTCTCCTCTAGGGGGGCTGCTGGTGAGGAGGGGGTCATGGGGGGAAGCAAGGTTGAGTGCCGCCTATGGCACGTGTGCCATAGGTTCGCCACCACTGATATAGGCCTTCATTTTACCGACCTCGGAAGGTTGGAAGGGTGAGTCGCCCTTGAGCCAGTCAGGATCGAACTCCTGGCAGTGGGCAGAGTCAGCCTGCAATACTGTATTCTAACCCACCATGGCTCAAAGGAAGGAAGGAAGGAAGGAAGGAAGGAAGGAAGGAAGGAAGGAAGGAAGGAAGGAAGGAGAGAGGGAGGCAGGCAGGCAGGCAGGAAAGAAAGATGCAAGGAAGAAGAGAGGGAGGGAGGAGGGAGGAAAGGAAGGAAGGAAGGAAGGAAGGAGAGAGGGAGGCAGGCAGGCAGGAAAGAAAGATGCAAGGAAGAAGAGAGGGAGGGATGAAGGAAGGAAGGAAGGAAGGATAGCAGCTCTAACCACCGTGCCACCGTTTCTTCTTCCCTCCCTCTTTGAGCCGTGGAGGCGCAGTGGTTAGAATGCTGCATTGCCGGCTGACTCTGCCCACTGCCAGGAGTTCGATCCTGACCGGCTCAAGGTCGACTCAGCCGTCCATCCTTCCGAGGTGGGTAAAATGAGGGCCCGGATTGTCGGGGGAGCAAGGGGCTGACTCTGTACACCGCTTAGAGAACACTCTAAAGCAGCATATAAGTCTATTGCCACTGCTCTTCTTACCCTGAGCCCCAGCTCTACAGACACGGGATACACTTTCCTTGCGGACAAAGCTGGCTTGTGCAGCAAGTCAACCGGCCACATTTGGATGGAAGATGCTGGACGAGGTCATATCTGCCGGAAGTCCTTCCCAGGTTGTGCTGTCGCGTTTTTAAAAGCTGAGAGAGGCAATTTGGGGGCCGGCAGGTTGTGCCCGGACTGCCGGTCCTCTAGCTGTGTCGGCAAGTGAGGTGGCAGCTGGCTGGACTGGGGGGCCTTCCTCCCTCCCCACTCGATGGCCCCACATCCACACAACACAAGCAAGCTAAGGATGTACCTGTCAGCCTTGGAAGGGCCTGGGCAACAAAGGGGGACAAGCTCAGGTGTTTAAGGGGCCTGGACACCCGAGAATTTAGCCTAGGCTGCCCCCCCCCAAAAAACCTCCTTTTCCATGAGATCCCCATTAAGGAGCACTCCCTGCAAATTTCCAAGCTGAGGTGTAAATATCTTTAATCTGGTTCAGGATGGGATAACATGGCTGGGGTTTTTGTTGTTGTTTTTGTTTTTAAATGCCCGGCTAGTTCAGAGCAACGTGAAATTCAAAGGCGGAAGAATTTTGCTTGGTTCGCACTTAAAATACCCTGCTCTGATACGGCAAGGTGGTGTCAGAAGTAAGTCTTCATCCTGGTTCATCCAAGCCGGGAATATTATTATTAAATAAGCAACATGGCGACTGCTTTGGGAAGATGGTTATAGTTTATTGCAGAAGCAGAGAGTTGGCTCTTCAGGAAAGAGCAGAGAAGAAAGAGAGTGAGCACATGGCCAGTAGCTTTTTTTATACCCTCCCTAGCTTCCTGTTTG
>NW_015391849.1:0-12145 GCF_001527695.2 Protobothrops mucrosquamatus | reverse complement strand
AAACAAGACCGATGAAGCCCTACCCTGGGCGTGTCAGGGAGGCAAGGAAAACGCACATTTCAGCCGCCGCAGCTGTTCACCAGGCCAGGAAACTCATCCCAGGCCCGGGGCAGCTGGAGGCGGGGGGGGTGCGGTAGGGGGTGGTGGGAGAAAGCCAATGGGGGGGGAAGGAGGAAGAAGGGGGGGCAGGGAAACATACACACAAAAGAAAAAAAAAACCACAAGCACTTCAAACCAAAGGCTCAACTCTGAATAAGAGAAAAAGACAATCGTGGGCGGTTTTTAAAGCACTTTTCTGGGTGGGGAAGGCAAAGTTTTCTGCTTTTTTGGGGGGGGGGCTGAGATGGGAGCCCCACCAGGCCAGGGATCGAAAGGCAGCTGGGATGCGCCCCCCCCTCCCCCCATGTGAAGCAGAGAGATCTGGCTCACATCCAGCCTTTGTTTAGGCCAGGGGTAGGCCACCTTGGCTCTTTTATGACTGGTGGACTTCAACTCCCAGAATTCCTGAGCCAGCATGGCTCAGCTTGGAAACCTCTCTTTCCCCTCAGCATGGCTGGCTCAGGAATTCTGGGAGTTGAAGTCCACGAGTCATAAAAGGGCCAAGGATGCCTACTCCTAGACTAGATAGAATAGGGCTCTTCAAACTTGGCCCTTTTATGACTCGTGGACTTCAACTCCCAGAATTCCTGAGCCAGCATGAGGGAACTATGGCCCCCTCGTGACTTGTGGACTTCAACTCCCAGAATTCCTGAGCCAGCACGGCTCAGCTTGGAAACCTCTCCCTTTCCCCTCAGCATGGCTGGCTCAGGAATTCTGGGAGTTGAAGTCCACGAGTCATAAAAGAGCCAAGGATGCCTACCCCTGGTCTAGACCCTTGCTCATTCTGAACTGTGCTTCTCTGGAACTCACGTTTTCCCCTATAAATGACCTGAACTCATAGAATCCTAGCCTGGAAGGTACTTTGGAGGTCTTCTAGTCCAGCCCCCTGCTCAAGCAGGAGAGCCTATACCAGGGACAGGCAACCTTGGCTCTTTTATGACTCGTGGACTTCAACTCCCAGAATTCCTGAGCCAGCATGGCTCATCTTGGAAACCTCTCCCTTTCCCCTCAGCGTGGCTGGCTCAGGAATTCTGGGAGTTGAAGTCCACGAGTCATAAAAGGGCCAAGTTTGAAGACCCCTGTTATAAATCAATGAACGAAAAGATTTCTAATGCTGTTTTAAATGGTTGCTTTTATGATATTTTAGGACAAGCCAATTCAAGATGCAGTTGCACAAGGAGAGGTCCCAAAATATACACAACACACACACACAGAGCATCGTCCTAATGCAAGAACATCTCCAGTGATGTCAGGACATAATCACCACACACCCTCCTACAGATAGAGCTGGAAGGGACCTTGGAGGTCTTCTAGTCCAACCTCCTGCTCAAGCAGGAGACCCTATGCAGGAAGTCCCCAACTTACAACAGTTCATTTAGTGAACGTTTATAAAGTTAAAAGGGCCCTGAAATAAGTGATTTAGGACCATTTTTCACCGTTACGACCTTTGTTAACGTCCCCCCGGGATCATGTGACCAGAATTCAAGCAATTGGCAACTGGCTCATACTTATGACGGTCGCAGTGTCCCAGGGTCACGTGATTCCCGCTTTGCGACCTTCAGACAAGCAAAGTCAATGGGGAAAAAGCCAGATTCACTTAACAACCGGGTGACTTAGCAACCGCGACGATTCGTTTAACAACTGTGGCAAGGAAGGTTGTAAAAATGGGGCAAAACTCACTTAACCAATGTCTTACTTAACAAGGAGAAATTTCTCTTTTTGAAAGCCTCCAGTGATGGAGCACGCACAACTTCTGGACGCAAGCAGTTCCACTGGTTAACTGTTCTAACTGTCAGGAGGTTTCTCCTCAGTTCTAGCTTGCTTCTCTCCTTGATTAGTTTTCATCCGCTGCTTCTTGTCTTTGCCCTCAGGCGCTTTGGAGAATAGGTCTCTTCTTTGTGGTAGCCCCTCAAATATTGAAAGACCCTTCTCACCTCGCCCCAATCCTTCTTTTCCTTGTGTGTCTAATCACACTTGGCTACAAGTATTCAATTCAGTTAAAAATAATAACAACAACGATAATAATAATAGAGTTGGAAGGGACCTTGGAGGTCATCTAGTCCAACCCCCTACTCAGGCAGGAAACCCTATACCATTTCGGACAAATGGCTGTCCAGTCTCTTCTTAAAAACTTCCAGTGTTGGAACACCCACAGCTTCTGGAGGCAAGGAGTTCCACTGGTTAATTGTTCTCACTGTCAGGAAGTTTCTCCTTAGTTCTAGGTTGCTTCTCTCCTTGATAAAAGTTTCCATCTGTTGCTACTTGTCCTGCCTTCGGGCGCTTTGGAGAATAGGTGGAACCCCCCCCCCCTTCTTCTTTGGGGCAGCCCTGCAACTTTCCAAAGCTGAGCAAAAGGTACATGGTCACCCATCACCCCTCCCACCAATACGGTCAACACTGGCTGAATATAAACTGCCCTCTTGATGGCCTTATCTTTCCCAAGCTGGTGGAACATGCGGGGCTGTTAACCAGAGACGAAAGAAAGAAAGAAAGAAAGAGAGAGAGAGAGAGAGAGAGAGAGAGAGAGAGAGAGAGAGAGAGAGAGAGAGAGAGAAAGAAAGAAAGAAAGAAAGAAAGAAAGAAAGAAAAGAGAGAGAGAAAGAGAAAGAGAAAGAAAGAAAGAAAGAAAGAAAGAAAAGAGAGAGAGAAAGAAAGAAAGAAAGAAAAGAGAGAGAGAGAGAGAAAGAAAGAAAGAAAGAAAGAAAGAAAGAAAGAAAGAAAGAAAGAAAGAAAGAAAGAAAGAAAGAAAGAAAGAAAGAAAGAAACCATGCTTTCTGATACCTCCACGACTTAACACAACCTGGGCCAATGCATCATTTTGCAAGCCGCACACGAAATCTGTTAATAGAGCCATTTTTTGGATTGGAAAGGAAAAAAAAAAAAAAAAAAAAAAGCAATCGCTCCCAGTCACGGCTTGCTTTAAATCTGCTTTGCTAACGACACCCAGAATAAACATAAAAACCCGCTCTGGCTATCTATGCCGCAAAAGTGCTTTCAGATAAATCTCGGGGAACAGGTCTAATGGGGCGACCGCTGGGGCTATTTTTCTTGCTGATGGGGAAAAAGGAACTGGGGGTGGGGTGGGGAGGGAGAGATCCAGCCTGCCTGTTTAACAAAGCTAGACAAATGGGGAGAGGCAGGCAGGGGAGAGGGTCCCCAACGAGCATTCGTGGTCATTCGTGGAGACGGAGGAGGCTGAATTTCTTAAATCTCCTGGCTGGGTCAAGTCTCTCCTGGTTGCAGAACGGGACAACTTGCCCCAGACAACTCGCCAAGGGACAATTCAACAATTCAATGTAATGATTTAAAATAATTTAAAATAGCAATAGCAATGCCACTGGTCTACTGCTTCGTAGGCTTTACAGCCCTATCTAAGTGGTTTACAGAGTCAGCCTATTTGCCCTCAACAATCTGGGTCCTCATTTTACCCACTTCGGAAGGATGGAAGGATGAGTCGACCTTGAGCCAGTCAGGATCGAACTGCTGGCGGTGGGCAGTGAATTAGCCTGCAATACTGCATTCTAACCACTGGGCCACCACAGAAGGGAGGGAGGGAAGGAATAGCAGTAGCACTTAGACTTATATACCACTTCACAGAGCTTTACAGCCCTCTCTAAGCGGTTTGCAGAGAGTCAGCATCTTGTCCCCAACAATCTGGGTCCTCATTTTACCGACTTCAGAAGGATGGAAGGCTGAGTTAACCTTGAGCGGGTCTGGATTGAACTGCTGGCAGTGGGCAGAGTCAGCCAGCAATACTGCATTCTAACCACTGGGCCATCACAGAAGGGAGGGAGGGAGGGCAAGGAGGGAGGGAGGGAGGAAGGAAGGATGGATGGAAGGAAAGGAAGGAAGGGAAGGAAGGAAGGAAGGAAAGGAAGGAAGGGATAGCAATAGCACTTAGACTTATATACCACTGCACAGGGCTTTACAACTCTCTCTAAGCGGTTTGCAGAGAGTCAGCATCTTGCCCCCAACAATGTGGGTCCTCATTTTACTGACTTCAGAAGGATGGAAGGCTGAGTTAACCTTGAGCGGGTCTGCATCGAACTGCTGGCAGTGGGCAGAGTCAGTCAGCAATGCTGCATTCTAATCACTGCGCCACCCGGGGCTCCTTAAAGGCTTGTGGACTTCAACTCCCAGAATTCCTCAGCCAGACTCCATTTTGTTTGTTAGACTTAAGACAGGGGTCTTCAAACTTGGCCCTTTTATGACTCGTGGACTTCAACTCCCAGAATTCCTTAAAAACTATTTTAATTTTCATCCTTCACATTTCATTGTGTCCCTCCTTTGGCATCCTTTCGTTAATGGTTCTATTCCACCATTTCTTTGATATTAGAGCAGGGGTGGGCAACCTTGGCTCTTTTATGACTCGTGGACTTCAACTCCCAGAATTCCTGAGTCAGCATGGGGGAACTGTGGCCCCCTCATGACTGGTGGACTTCAACTCCCAGAATTCCTGAGCCAGCATGGGGGAACTATGGCCCCTTCGTGACTCGCGGACTTCAACTCCCAGAATTCCTGAACCAGTATGGCTCAGCTTGGAAACTTCTCCCTTTCCCCTCAGCATGGCTGGCTCAGGAATTCTGGGAGTTGAAGTCCACGAGTCATAAAAGAGCCCAGGTTGCCTACCCCTGTATTAGAGTAACTCTTGTCCTGTGGCAAGTTGTCGTAGACCCCTGAATAGCCTTGTTTGCAGGCTAAACGCTCCCTCCTAACCGCATCAGAGCGCTCTTTGCTGTACAGGTAGCCCCCGACCCACAATCACAATTGAGCCCAAAGTTTCCGTTGCTAACCGAGACAGTTCTTAAGTGAGTTTTGCCCCATTTGGCCAACCTTCTCTCTTGCCACCATCGTTAAGCGAACCCTCGCAGTTGTTAAGTTAGTAATACAGTTGTTAAGTGAGTCTGGCTTCCCCCCATTGACTTTGCTTGTCAGAAGGTCGGAAAAGGGGATCACGGAACCCCGGGGGACACCGCAATCGTCGTATCTGTGAGCCAGTTGCCAAGCGTCTGAGTTTTGATCACCTGGGGATGCTGCAAAGATCGTAAAAGTGTGAAAAACCGGTCATAAGTCCCTCTTTTCAGTGCCATTATATACTTCGGTCACTAAATGAACTATTGTAAGTCGAGGACTGTCTGTCTGTGTCTTGTCCTTGGACTATCTTATCAGTCCTCAAATTACAACAACTGTCCAATGTTACGATAGTTTTCAATGCCCCAATTCACATAGCTCAGGGGTAGGCAACCTTGGCTCTTTTATGACTCATGGACTTCAACTCCCAGAATTCCTGAGCCAGCCATGCTGAGGGAAAAGGGAGAGGTTTCCAAGCTGAGCCATGCTGGCTCAGGAATTCTGGGAGTTGAAGTCCACGAGTCATAAAAGATCCAAAATTGCCCACCCCTGGCCTAGAATGACAACTGTGCTAAGGGCAGGTTTAAAATATGGTAGGTGATCATCTTGACTCAGTGCAGATTCTAGCTTAGGGGTCTTCAAACTTGGCAACTTTAAGACTGGTAGACTTCAACTCCCAGAATTCCTGAGCCAGCATGGCTCAGCTTGGAAACCTCTCCCTTTCCCCTCAGCGTGGCTGGCTCAGGAATTCTGGGAGTTGAAGTCCACAAATCATAAAAGAGCCAAGGTTGCCTGCCCTTGACATAGCTGATCTCAAGTCTCAAACTGACCAGGGTTAACTCTGAGCTTGCAAAAGAGAAAGTTCAGAAAAGTCAGGAGACCCTATCTTCAAATATAGGTACTGTAGTCCTCAACTTATGGACCACAACCCAGCCCAGAATTTTGGCTGTAATGTTGTTCTGGTTGTTAACCACCTCGCCGCCGAAGCTGACTCGAGTTTACCACCCTTTTTACCACGGTTAAGCAGGCTGCTGCAGTTATTAAGCAAAACCACCTGGTCGTTCGGTGGATCCGGCATATCAAACGGGTGTTGGGAGAAATGGAGGGAATGGCAAAAAAAAAAAAAAAGTCACCAATTGAAGTCACGGGACTGCGGGCTGCTGCGACTGGTCGTAAATGCAAGCTGGCTGCAGAGCAGCCAAAACGGGATCGCGCGAAACAAAGGAGTGTTGCAGCCGTCGTTAACTTCCTACCGGTAAGTAGCTTTTTGGAAGTCTGATGTAACTTCAAATCGTCATGAAGCGGCCAGTCCTTAAGCAAGGACTACCTGTACCTGGACTGTAAACCTGGACTGAATAACCTGCCTCCAGAAGTGGTGAATGCTCCAACATTGGAAGTTTTTAAGAAGAGACTGGACAGCCATTTGTCTGAAATGGTATAGGGTTTCCTGCCTGGGCAGGGGGTTGGACTAGATGACCTCCAAGGTCCCTTCCAACTTTATTATTATTATTATTATTATTATTATTATTATTATTATTATTATTATTATTATTAAACCTGACATTTTCCCAGAAACTGCAAATAACTTATGAAATTTGCCAGGGGCGGGAGATGGGGAGAGGAGGAGGCGTGGGGAGGAGGGCAAATGAAAAAATTAAATCTCCACTATAGACAGATGACCCATAATGTCTGGGTTGTAAAGCTCTCGGTGACTTGGCGCACGCCGGAAGCCTGACCGTCCAAGGCGCCTGCCCATCTGCGCTGGCCGGGCCATTGGTTTTTAAATGGCAATAACTGCCTTAATTTGGATTTTGCAAAGATGGCTTTGGGGGGCCATTAGGCGCCGAAGGTGGACTACGAACCCCGTAAGCACATGGGAAGCCTGGCCCGCCACAAGGAACGTCCCACAGATTCCTTGCCTCCAAGCTGCCCTTCCAGCGCAGGGCAGAAATGATTAGAAAGCCACTTGGAGTAGGGTGGGCATTACGGGGGAGGAATTCCTGATAGATGGAAGAGCTTTCTTTTTCCGTGACGTACAGACAGTCCTCAAGTTACAACAGTGTGTTTAGTGACCCAGTTGCAACGGCACTGAAAAATGGGACTTATGACCGCTTTTCACACGGCTGTTGCAGCATTCCCCGCGGTCATGGGATCAAAATTCAGACAGCTGGCCACTGACTCGTATTTATGACGGTTGCAACACCCCGGGGTCATGTGGATCCGCTTTTGCCACCTTCTCCCAAACAAAGTCAATGGGGAAGCCACGCTCTCTTCACAAGCGTGTTATGGGGACTGCAGCCAAGAAATTAAAAGACGTTTGCTCCTGGGGAGGAAAGCTATGGCAAATCTAGACAGCATACTAAAAAGCAGAGACATCACCCTGCCAACAAAAGTGCGGATAGTCAAGGCCATGGTTTTCCCAGTGGCAATGCATGGCTGTGAAAGTTGGAGCATCAGAAAGGCTGAGCGCCAAAGAATGGAGGCCTTTGAACTCTGGTGCTGAAGAAGACTCCTGCGAGTCCCCTGGACTGCAAGGCAATCCAACCTGTCAGTCCTAGAGGAGATCAACCCTGACTGCTCTTTAGAAGGCCAGATCCTGAAGTTGAAACTCAAGTACTTTGGCCACCTAATGAGCAGGAAGGACTCCCTGGAGAAGAGCCTCATGCTGGGAAAGATTGAGGGCAATAGAAGAAGGGGACGACAGAGAATGAGCTGGCTGGATGGAGTCACTGAAGCAGTAGGCGTGAGCTTCAATGGACTCCAGAAGATGGTAGAGAGCAGGAAGGCCTGGAGGAATGTTGTCCATGGGGTCGCGATGGGCCAGACACGACTTCGCAACTAACCACAACAACAATGTAACGACTATAAGCAAGGAAGATCACAAAGTGGGGCAAAACTCACCTAACTGCTTTCTCGCTTAGCAACAGAATCTCTGGGTTCAACTGTGGTTGTAAATCGAGGGCTACCCGTATTCAAAGCATAAATCCGGAAGCGATGGAAGGATTAGGGATTAGAACAGGGGTGTCAACGCCGCTAACATCGAATGTTTTGGCTTTGACAACAGATGGGAGATGTAGCCATTTCCTTATTTTCGCTTTTAGAGTTAGATGATGCTGTGGAGGGGGGGATGTGCATGAGAGTTCAGCTACCCAGAACAATACTGGACCTAGCATGAGAATCAAGGTTGTTGAAATAAGAGATGATAAGAATTGGCAGACTGGAGAGCTGGAGGGAAAGCCCGCATTTTAAACTAATTGGGAAATGTGATTTATGACTGTTAATTGGAGGAGGGAATTGTGCTTTGATACTATGTGCTCAAGGGGGGGGGAATTCAGTTTTTGGCTTCGATTATGTTCGTGCCGATATTATGCTTCTCAAATAAAGATTCTTTAAGGTAAACAATGCCTCGAAGTTCTTTGAAGAGTTTCATCTGTTGGAACTATGACAAAGGGCCCCCAACGTTTTGGGCACCAGGGACCGGTTCCGTGGAGAAAAGTTTTTCTGCAGACTGGAGAGTTGTGTGGGTTTGTGTGCTGCCTGCATCCCGCAGATGGGACTTTGCTTGCTTGTGCGGACCGGTTGCTGGCATGCCGCGGCCCAGTACCGGTCCACGGACCGGGCGGTTGGGGGACCCCTGGATTAGAAAGCAGGCAGCTGAAGAGCCCATGAAAATAGTATACGGAACACTTTCTACAGCTCCAGTCAATTTGACTTCCTGAATTGCCTGCAGAATTGGGATTTTTCTTTCTTTCTAAAGCTGACAGTTTGGGGAAATTCTGGAGGCTCTACAGACAAAAACGGAACAAGTCAATTGACCCCTTTCTGTTTTGATGCTCTCTTTTTTTTTACTTCGGTGCTTCGGGGCCAAATTAGTTCCATGCTGGAAGCAGGTAAAATTACGCGACTAAAAAGAAGACTGACAGTTACAATCTCGGCCATAAGGGGATATCTCGGGCACAAGCAGCTGCACAGACAAATTCATTTTCCAAGTGGTGAGCCTCTCGACGCCCTGGTTCCTGTGCCGGTTATTTATTTTATGGCATTTTGCCTCATGTTTGAAGACATGTCAGCTGGGCGTTCCAGATGTACGAGGATGCAACGCGCATCGTGGGCAGGCCGGATGGCCTCAGCCCCCGCAGGCATCCGGGGAGGTGCGGGTCTGGGGAAGGCTTAAACAGGTGCGCGCCACTGGAGTGGCAGAGCACCCAAATGCTCTGAGCTGCCGTTAACCGATTCGTTAATAAATCTCCTTTCCCGTTAAGCAAGCAGCTTCCCTCCACTTCTTACCCTCCCTAAATCTCCCTTCCCACAATCAGAAGCCTGCAGCTATGCCGAGGTTATTTATGAAGTATTATCGGGGATTTCTTCCATTTTCCATCTGTTTCTCTGGCACCAGGGGATGCTGTAAAGAGCCTGCTGCTGCATGGAAAAGCAGGAAACATGGTGTGTGTGTGTGTGTGTGTGTGTGTGCGCGCGCGTGCATTTCATCACTGATATAAAAAAGCCCAGGAAATGGAAGAAATAAAGGAACATTCAGTTCGACATCTGACTGGTCTACCTTCAAATGAGGGAGCTTTGGAGAGCCAGCTCTTGTTGGCCACCCCAGGTTTGCAATGCCATGTCCCCCTAAAATAATAAACCCGTTTGTGCAACACATACGCAACACAGATGCCCCTTGTAAATAAACCAGGCTGCAAAATGTGGGACGGTTGCTGGATTGCAGCAAAGAGAGAATAATATAAAACCATAAAAACTTAAAAATTGACAGAATGCCTGCTTTGTCTGCCCAAGCCTCCTCGGTCTGAAAAAAAAAAAAAATTGCAACTGCTTCGTCTTAAGGGTGTGGTGACCTCCGGGGGTGTCATCACCACTAGCTGGGGAACACAATGCCTAGAGGAGTGGCTGGAGAGAACCGAGAGGGACCTACCATTTGCTCCGTCTCACCGGTGCCTAATCTCTGCTTGTGAGTTATTGCAGGGGAAGGAAGGAAGGAAGGAAGGAAGGAAGGAAGGAAGGAAGGAAGAGCGATGGAAGAAGGGAAGAGGGAGGGAAGGAAGGAGATGGGGAAGGAAGGAAGCAGGGAGGGAGAAAGGGAGAGGGAGGGAAGGAAGAAGATAGGAAGGAAGGAAGAAAAGAAGTGAGGGGGGAAAGAGGGAGGGAGATGGGGGAAGGAAGGAAGGAAGAAAGGAAGAAGGAAAGAAGAGGGAGGGATGGAAGGAGATAGGAAGGAAGGAAGAAAAGAAGGAAGTGAGGGGGGAAAGAGGGAGGGAGATGGGGGAAGGAAGGAAGGAAGAAAGGAAGGAAGGAAGAAGGAAAGAAGAGGGAGGGAAGAAAGGAGATAGGAAGGAAGGAAGGAAGGAAGGAAGGAAGGAAGGAAGGAAGGAAGGAAGGAAGGAAGGAAGGAAGGGGGGAGGGAGATAAATGGGAGAAGGAAGGAGGGAGGAAGGAAGGATAAGAAGAAAGAGAGATGGAAGAAGGGAGGAGAGAGGGAGGGAAGGAAGGAGATAGGAAGGATAGGAAGGAAGGGAGATGGGAGGAAGGAAGCAGGGAAGGAGAAAAGGAGGGGGAGGGAAGGAGATAGGAAGGAAGGAAGAACAGAAGGAAGTGAGGGGGAGAGAGGGAGGGAGATGGGGGAAGGAAGGAAGGGAGACGGGAGAAGGAAAGAAGAGGGAGGAAAGAAAGGAGGAAGGAAGGAAGGAAGGAAGGAAGGAAGGAAGGAAGGAAGGAAGGAAGGAAGGAAGGAAGGAAGGAAGGAAGGAAAGACTTCAAGAATTTCTCTCACTAGAGATTTGGGGGTTCAGCTAGACTGCCAAATCTCCAGGTGGAAATCTAATACGGTGACCAAGACATGGCCAGCAATTTCCCCCTCCTGTAGATGCTTTTTGGAGAAGGCAAGGACGACTCCTGAGGAAGCCCTAGGCCAGTGGTGGCGAACCTATGGCACGGGTGCCAGAGGCGGCACTCGGAGCCCTCTCTATGGGCACACGTGCCGTTGCCCCAGCCTCGCCTCCCCCGCGACCCCCTCCTCACCAGCAGCCCCCCTGGAGGAGAGTCGCCCTCAAGCGTGGCCCACGCGGAGCAGCACAGCCAAGGACATGACAGCCAGGCAGCGTAGACAAGACTCTGCCCTCACGCCCCATCCTGCACAGTTGATGCCGCGGGGTGCGGGCAGAGGGCGTAGCCGCCATGGCGCTGCTGGGCTGCCTGGGCGATCTGTGGCGGGCCCTGGAGGCGGTGAGTGGCCCTGCGGGCAGGCGCGGTGGGGGCGGGACAGGGGGTGGAGCAGGGGCGGGACCAGTTTTGGGGCACTCGGTCTCTAAAAGGTTCGCCATCACTGCCCCAGAAAGCCCTTATTAAGTGAATTTTGACCCATTTTACAACCTTCCTTGCCGCAGTTGTTATAGGAATTGTTATAGGAATTACGTTAGTCACACGTACGGTAAGCCGAGGACTTTTGATCTGATCCTACCAGAGAATTTATTTTATTTTTTGGGGGAAGCGTCCTATCGGGGGAGAAACCTCTACCCTATTTTTACTGTTCTCAGGGTTGAGTTCTATTTTCTGGCCTGTTTGTCTCTTTCACTTCGATTAGTTCAGGGGTAGTCAACCTTGGCTCTTTTATGACTCGTGGACTTCAACTCCCAGAATTCCTGAGCCAGCACAGCTGGCTCAGGAATTCTGGGAGTTGAAGTCCACGAGTCATAAAAGAGCCAAGGTTGACTACCCCTGGATTAGTTGTTGGTTTTTTTTAACGACAGTCCTCATCGCCCAACCGGCATCTTTGGTTACAGAGCACTTTAGGTGGTTTTTTTCCACATTCTTCACCCCCCCCCCAACCTCTCAAATACGCGGCAATCTTTTATCATTTCTGCCAGAACATAAAAGTTCATCTTGATCGGCCTGCGCTCTGCTAAACTGGAAGAGCCTCCTTGAAAATACGCTCATCTCCTTCATCTATTACTCTCCTCTGTTCTGGTTTAAAGGGCCCTTGTCACTGAGGGAGCTGGCGAAATTTAATATACGGCGTTTAGAACGATCGGAAATCATTTCTACAGCCGCAGGCCATTTACATAGCGCCTTCTTGAGAGCATTTATAAATCTAATGGGCTTATACATCCTCGTTAGTTGCCGTAGTTTATTTTCCCCCAGCAAGGCAGAGCGGGCCCGCACGACACATTTTTCTCTCGCCGGTTTG
>NW_015391848.1:23717-25600 GCF_001527695.2 Protobothrops mucrosquamatus | reverse complement strand
CCTCCTAGATTAATACTTTCACATCCAACTATGAAGAGCGTTGAAAAGCATAACAGAGATACTCCACTGCAAATCATTGCTAGTTTTGCAGATTCTCTTGCACCAAGTTTCAGTTTTTTTATAATGTAACCTCCTAGGACAATACCAACACCAGCACTTGGAACAATAATCACACCTGGTTAAAAAGAAAAAAGAAAAGGGGGAAAGTTAAAACATTTGTTGTGTTAAAATGTATAGTATGGAAATATCTTTTCTATAAGAGAAATATGCCAACTCTCTACATTTTTTATATTAACAATATTTATAATCCTACCTTGAAGATCAATTGAATCCCCCAAGTTAGCTTATGAAATAGATAAATGTCATTCATTCTGTTAGCAAAGAGTTATTCAGTGCTAAATAATTAGAAAATGAAAATGGATTATTTGTGGAACAACTTAAGAGGCAGCTAATAAGGTGAGCATAATTTTTTTTTAAAAAATCACTGTACAACAAAAATGAAGAGGTTAAAAAAGTGTAGCAATGTTAATTTAGAATAGAAATTAGGGGGGGAAATCTCAGAGATAACGAGTTGCACTGAAATTACAAATTAGAATTAAGTTTAAAAGGCCAAAGAAAGTACAATGCCATTGCTTATTACTGGAAATATACTAACACCATTTCATATGTAATAAACCACTACTGAAAAGTGTCTCTTTAGAGCTTAACCTAATTGGCAATGTCACTCGTATGATGATACGTATTTATGAATTCAGAACAGGATGAACAAGTATTCCTCGGCTTACAATCAATCACGTTACGATGGAAGCGAAAAAGGGGACTTATGACCCAGATTCAAATTTTTGACGGTTGGGCCATTCCAGACATGTGACCGAACTTCGGGCGCTCAACACGGCCACATTTACAGCCATTGCAACATCCCACAATCACATGTGGGTTTAAGAGTTGCTTCTGGTTTTCGACAAAACTACATCCATAGCAAACCACTGGTTCTCTTAATGACTGCCACAAAAAAGATTGTAAAATTATTATGTCTATAAACTTAGCATTGAGGAAATAAGAGAGTCTTCTCCCTTAGATATGGTAGAAGATGGTATATCAACCTGAAAAAATTGATCCTTGCCTCAATTAGAGATGGCATTAACATCAGTGAACAAGGTTTGAGAAGGTTCAATGCTATAATTTGGTCTTTCAGTCCTTCAAAGAGTCAAAGGCTGCATCACCAGAAAATGCAGTGTCAATTTTTTCCATTTTTTATTTGTGGAAGGTTGAGTTTTTTAGAACATAAATGGGAGCGAGAAGTGTTTTCTTATCGGCTTCATATAAAAAATTAGCAAAAAGCCTCCTTATGATTTCTCTAGAATCAGAAGAAACTCTAAACAAAGATCTTTAAAGGATAAAATACTGCTTTAGTTTTATATTAGCTGGGAAAGGAATAAGCTCCCAGTATTATGAAAATCATGAAATGAAAAAGAATAAAATGTAGGGCTATATTGCCTTATGTCCTTTATTTATATGATTAGTTAATATAGCATTTCAGAGATTTTATGGGATTATGATTTTTTTTTATGCTAGGAATATTGGGTTTGGAATTGGGGTTGTTTTTGTTTTGAAGTTTTATTTGATGGGTGAGCAATATAAAAAGGGAAATCTATTAATTTTGGGATTTTAAAGCCTGAGAAATTATACCGTATTTATTGGCGTATAACACGCACCGGCGTATAACACGCACCTTCATTTTAAGAGGGAAATTTCAAGAAAAAAAAAGCGCCGGCTCGGGAGCGAAAGCAAAAGGGGAGGGGGAGTGGGGCTTCGTTCACACGCGGATCCCCATGCTCGTATTTATTTACCGTATTATGCCCCGGCTGGCTGCGGCCGGCGGC
>NW_015391848.1:18714-21493 GCF_001527695.2 Protobothrops mucrosquamatus | reverse complement strand
CCGTTGCGGGGAAGGCTTGAGGTGCACCTTTCTCGGCCAGCCCGGGTAAATTCGGCCGTATTCTTCAGCCAATTCTTCATGTGATGCTCCAGGTACGGCCCTCCCCCTTCCGTTCCCTGCGGCGCTGCGTGTCGAGGCCGGGACGGAATACCCCGGGCCGCCGCAGCCAAGCGCGAGGGGGAACGCCAGACGCCTCACGTGAAGGGGGGAGGCCTGGCAACGCTGCGCTCTGCCGGGCGCTCACCGACAAACCGGGGGGAGCCGAGGCGGCCAGGGAGGAACAGCCAACTGCCGGCAACCAGCCGGAACTGCTGGGGCCGGCCCGTATTGAAGAATATGGCCGAATTTACCTGGGCTGGCCGTATATCGGCGTATAACACGCACACATCATTTGCCCCCTATTTTCAGGGGGAAAAAGTGCGTGTTATACGCCGATAAATACGGTAATCCTCAATTTAAGACCATAATTGGGACTGGAATTTCTGTTGCTAAGCAATAGTCATAAAGCGTAATGTCACATGACCACATCACTTAGCAACAGCAATCCCAGCACTTCCCACTGTCATCATAACTCCCCTGTGGCTGGGAGGGAAGTGAAGAGGGAGGAATCCCATGTAGGAAAAGCAGATGTTGCACAGGGATGGAGGAGGCCCTAGATTGGTCCAATGCAATGCGGCATGAGCTCAGGGAGGAAGAGAAAGAGAGTGTGGAACATGAGCATGCACATGTGAGCACAGGGAGGCTGGAGAAAGAATAGGCTGAAACTTAGGGCTTCTTGGTATGCTGTGATGTTGGGAATGAAGGAAGCCCCTGAGCTGCAGCACAGTTTGAAGGCACAGTCTCCCAGGAAGCTCAGAAGCCTAGCTCCAGCCCAAGCATGGTCAAGCAGTACAAAGGGGCTTCTTCTCGTTGCAGGATGTAACCCCAGCCCACTTCCAGTCATTGTTGCTTTTGCCACCTTGCTCTCCAAGGCCCCTGCTGATAAGGCATGCCTGCCCTGGCTTTTCACACGGCCACTGCTGGCCACATAAGACCATCTTCCCCAGGTCTTGCAAGAAAACACATTGGGCAATCTGGGAAAGAAGTCAATATCTCCCCCCTTTATGGTTAGGAAAAATGACAATAGAATATTTACCAGTTATATGCATCTTTTTTTTTAGAATGAAAGGCCTAGAAATCAAAAGTCCACTATTTATGATTTTTAATAACCAAACTAAAACCAAGCTGAACTTTTATGAAGATTTTTAAATATCTTATCAAAATTATGTAACTAATAATATGTATGAACTGCAAGGCAAAGCTTTCTAAAAATAGTATTTCAGTTATGCTGTTTCTTGCTCAAAAGAAAATTTGAAACTGAAGCACATGCTTAGTTACTGCATAAAGCACCCTAAAGCAAAACCAGTTTTCAGTGAACAGATTCCTGCTTCCCACTGATTTGTCAAAATTATTCACATAGAGAACTACGGTACTTTATAAAAATTCCTTTCTAATGGCTTCTCATACATTTAACTACAATCCTTATCTTATTTAGTACAGAATAAAGAGAATTCATTTCTTGGTAAATATACATAGGATTGGCTTCTAAAACCTATTTTAATTAGGCTGTATGTCTTTATGCATTTTGACACACACTAACATATATTTTCACAGAAGTGTTGCTTGTGGCCACTTAATATCTGAACACGTTGCACAGAAAATCAGACGGCTTCAAATTAGTGTGATCATCTTAGACAAACAATGTTAAGGTTTTTTCCCATTTTTTTTCTCCTTAATAACTGATTCAGCCTATATTAATCTTATTTTAAAAGCTTTTTAAATTGTGTGTTATTGTTTAAGAACAAATTAAACAGCCCAATTTTATATTCCTAAGTAAAAGTAAACCTAACTATTTCCAAACTTGTTTATGCATTTTCAACCAATAAATTATAAGTCTATTTGATTTTTTTTAAACGAAATGCATTTGAAATAATCATAGTATTATACTGAGTATCAATATTATTCAGGACTACTATTCAGGAATGACAAATTTATTAAATGGCAAGTTTACTGAACCAAGCTACCTCAAACCAAGAGATGACAGATTATTTATAATCATAAAACCAAAATGCCTTAAGAAAGTTTAGCTTCCAGGATACAACTCCATAATCAGAGTATTCAAAAAAGTTTAATATTGAAAGTTATGGGTTGTAAGAACTAATGAGCTTATTTTTTGTCATTTCATTATTTAAATCAGAGGTCCCCAATCTCTGGTCCATGGACAGGCACCGGTCCGTGGCATGCCAGCATCCGGGCTATGAAAACAAGTGAAGCCCCATCTGTGGGATGCAGGCAGGTTGAGGCTTCGTCTCAACCCGTCCAAGACCGAGTGGCTGTGGTTTCCGGCGCCACGTCATAGCCAGTTGGTTCCATCTCTGGCTATCAGGGGCGAGTCATTTAGCCCCCGCGGAGAGGGCTCGCAACCTGGGCGTCCTCCTGGATGCTCAGCTGTCTTTAGACGATCATGTGACGGCCTACGCACAGTCACTCAAGCCCTCGTTGTTTCCCGCCTGGACTATTGCAATGCTCTCTACATGGGGCTCCCCTTGAGGTGCACCCGGAGGCTCCAGCTAGTTCAGAATGCGGCTGCGCGGGGGATTTTGGGGGCTTCTAGATGCTCCCATGTAACACCTCTCCTGCGCGAGCTGCACTGGCTGCCGGTGGCCTTCCGGGTGCGCTTCAAGGTGTTAGTAACAACTTTTAAAGCGCTCCATGGCAATGGACCTAGGTATTTGCAAGA
>NW_015391848.1:13927-18545 GCF_001527695.2 Protobothrops mucrosquamatus | reverse complement strand
GAGCTGCACTGGCTGCCGGTGGCCTTCCGGGTGCGCTTCAAGGTGTTAGTAACAACTTTTAAAGCGCTCCATGGCAATGGACCTAGGTATTTGCAAGACCGCCTCCTACCAAACACCTCCCTTCGACCAGTCCGCTCCCACAGAGAGGGCCTCCTTAGAGTGCCGTCGGCCAGACAATGCCGGCTGGCGACCCCCAGGGAGAGAGCCTTCTCTGTGGCAGCTCCTGCCCTCTGGAATGACCTACCCCCCGACCTACGTACAGTTGCGGACCTGCGCCTTTTTCGCCGAGCCCTGAAGGCCCATCTATTCCGTGCGGCCGGCCTGGCGTAGTTTGATTATGTTTCAGTGGGGGGGTTTTTTACGGGTGTGTTTTTAGAACAGGCCTGTTATTTAATTCGATTTTAAAACAAACTATTTATTTATTATCGTGGTTTTTAGTATCGCCTGTTCACCGCCCTGAGCCCCGCAAGGGAGATAGGGCAGTATATAAATTTAATAAATAAATAAAATAAATAAATAAAACCACAACCTCTCCAGTCCATGGAAAAATCTTTCTCCATTTGAACCGGTCCCTGACGGTCACTGATTTAAATAACACAAGTGGTCTAAAAAACACATGTAATTAGTTATTAAAATATTACTGACAATTCTACTAAAGTTCTTTGGTAATAAACACACTAAATTTGTCTCTTTGATGATTGACTAGTAGTCTTGTCAAGATGTTATCTGCATGAAACTTTTTTACTTTACTTATGTGAATCAAATTATGTGTACGCATTTTAAATTTTGTGGTTTTGTAAGCTTCTTGGCTGAAAATAGAACAAGCATAAGGCATATGATTTGCTACTACATGATAACAGATATTGAAAATCTCCAACTGAAGGGCTACATCATGTTAAATAGTATGGGCAGCCTCAGTTGCAACTGCACCAGATATCGGATTAGCTGTTGCTAAAATAGATTTCTGATCTCAGCCGGTTTGGCAACACTTAATTTATTTATTTTGTGTACTGACATAATCATCAAGGACACCTGGCAATTACAAGAATAAAAACATCCTAAAGTAGTATATTCAAAATATTATTTAAATATATACTAAATATTCAAAGAAAAAAAATAAAAATACAGAGCAATAAAAATGTTATGATTGTAGAGGGATCATTCATATATGTACATTTTAGTGATAAATAAAATCCATGTAACACTTCAAAGAGAAGAATGATGATTAAAAAACATAACTTTTAATTTGTAGTATAAGAGCAAACAATTAAAGAATGTTAGTAATGCCAGAATTCCCCCCCCCCGCTATTGATCAATCTCATCCATTAAAGCACAGATCAGTAGCTCTATCAGTTATTTGTAAATCTCATAAGAACAAATCTCAGACAATCTCATACTAGAATCATCAAATTTTGCAAAAATGATACCATTTTAATTTGTTACTGTTAATGGTGTGGGTTGATCAAGAAGCTGTTTGGTGGAAAACCAAACATCATAGTGCCACAAATCCTATGTTGCTAATCCACATGATATAAACAGCAAATATAAAGTGATAAGTGTTAAGGCAGAGAATCTGCACATTTATAACAATTAAAACAGAATCCTGATTATTTTCGATTAACTTTGTTTTTTTGAATTGAGGAACATACAGTAATCCTTAAAAGATTTATTTACAGCAATATCTTACCAGTGTAGATGCTGGCATTGGAAGCTGGGATGCCAAACTGTGACTCAATGAACTTGGGAATAAAGGTAATAAAAGCAGTAACAATGGCACATTCAGCTGTGTATGACAAGCTCACAAAAAGGAATGTCATGTTGCTTAAGATCCTGAAAGCTGCTCTTGGAAGTTCTATAAAAAAGACAAAAAGCAATAAAAGGACACCTAAATGTTGTCCAAAACGAATGAGAGGCAAAGAACAAACAAGCTATCACTTAGTAAGTGGTTGCCCTCTCAAGCCATGAAGAAGTTCTTCCCAAGAGTTCCACTGGATACAAAAAACTCTGTGTTTTCCCAAAGCATTTTGTAAGATAGCATGTATTCCATATGCAGAAAGTTCCAGGTTCAATTATTAGCTTCCCCACTGAAAAAAAAAATCAGATAGCAAATAATGGCAAATATCGCTGATAAAGAAAGTTGCTATCAGAGAAGTTTAGTAATTGGGTCAATTCTGGACTCAGCCAAAGGCTCAAATCCTTCTTGTGTACATATAGCCAGATGATTGGGGGGGAAGAGACTTTGGCATAAAGATTCCTTATCCCTTGCCCTCCTTCCCCTTCCCTGTAATACCTTGCTTTACTCAAATAACAATCACATAGCTATAGGGGAGGGGGGACTCTATGAAGAAAATTTATAAATTGGTAACTGCTTTGACATTCCTTCTTGTAGCAAAGCAAAATGCAACTTTTACTATCATGCTCAATAAATATAAAAAACTACTTTTTTGCTTACATTGTTCATGATAGACAAGTACCAAAGAATGTCAGTTATGCCATTCTCATTATTTCTGAATTTAAGTAGAAGAAATGAAAATGCTGCTCCAAAAGAACAAATTCAAATTATTTCTTCTTAGGAGGAATTTTGCAATAAACTCAGTCTTAATTTTCATCTTACTTAAAAGTGAAGCAGCTGTCAGCCCATTTTTTTATAGTTTTAACTGAATAGCTGGATATATGGTATTTCAGTCTTGTAACATATCTAAGACTTTTTTAAAATCCAGGCCAATGTTTCTATGTGTGGTTTAATTAGAACTGGAGCTTGGAGAAGCAAGGACTTCACTACACAGAGATATATAATGTTTCATAATTAAATTCAAATTCAAATACAGGTAGTCCTTGACTTACAATTCATTTTCAACAGCATTGAAAAAAGTAACATATATCCTTTTTTCATATGACCACTGCAGGATCCCCATGGTCATGTGATCAACATTAGGATACTTAGCAATTGACTCATATTTATGATGGTTGCAGCGTACCAGGGTGATGTGATCACTTTTCATAACCTTCTGACAAGAAAAGTCAATGGGGAAACTAGATTCATTTAACAATTGTTATTAACTTAACAACTGCAGTGATTCACTTAACAACTCTGGCAAGAAAAGGTCATAACATGAAGAAAAACCTACTTAACAAATGTCTCACTTAGCAACAGAAATTTTGGGTTCAATAGTGGTTGTAAGGTGTGGACTACCTGTATGCATGTTTGTTTGAACTTCAGAATCTAAGAAATGAAAATGAAATAATATTATTTCATCCACTCTAAGGTTTACAATTATCTTTGCACCATACATACTGTATGTTCATTTTTGTGAGCTACTTTGAAAGCTAACATTAACATATTTAAACATTAATATGTTTAAATATGATATTACAGTAGCACTAAATGGTTTTTCATATCAAGTATGTAGACATATCAAAATATTATTTAATTAATAAATTTACACTTGTAATCCCCTCCCCCCAAGAAAGGAAACAATATTAAAATGGAAAGTACCAAAATAAAAAACAACTTATTCACAGCAGGAGCTAAGTGTACTTATATCTAATTTAGATCCAATAGCTTCTGACTGCCACTACTATGGCACAGAATTTATCCACCTTCTAGAAACTTCACAATCATTTAATGTTGGGTTAGTTATAATGTTGGGACCAATCCTAGTAATTCATAATTATGTGAAATATTAACCTCATCTTCCAAAACTAGAGGATTTCAAAAGTACATGTGTGACCATCTCAATATCTATATGCATGTATGTGGGTATTATGTTCCATATATGAGATATTATTCCATCTCCTAGTTCAGTGGCCCCCAACCTTTTGGGCACCAGAGACTGGTTCCATGGAGAGAAGTTTTCCACAGACTGGAGAAAATCTGTTGTGTGCGCTGCGCCTGCATAACGCAGATGGGACTTCACTTGTTTGCGCGACTCGATTTCTGGCATGTCGTGGCCTGGTGCCAGTCCATGGACTGGGAGTTGGGGTCCCCTGTCCTAATCAATTCCATTGAACCCAAAATTTCTAAGCATACCAATATAGTACCCTACTATGTGAGATAAAAAAAAATTAAAAATTGCCCTGAAGACTGTTCTGCTCAGAAAATTGCAATTCTTAACCTTTATTCAAGATGATACGTTTAGATATATGAAAATAGTACCCTAAAGTTTATATATCAAGAAAAATGCAAAAACTCAACCAAGACTGCATTTTCTATGAGCATTTAAGTTTGCTGAGCCTCAGCATTTGCAGTTAAGATGCTGCAATGTCAAAACAAGGAAAAGGCTGATATTTAAGAGATAAAACTGCATCAACGCATCTGCAAAATGATTACCGTATTTATTGGCGTATAACACGCACAGGCGTATAACACGCACCTTCATTTTAAGAGGGAAATTTCAAGAAAAAAAAAGCGCCGGCTCAAGAGCGAAAGCAAAAGGGGAGGGGGAGTGGGGCTTCGTTCACACGCGGATCCCCATGCTCGTATTTATTTACCGTATTATGCCCCGGCTGGCGGCGGCGGCAGCAGAAACAGCAGCCTCCTTCCTCGGTTAGCTCCGATTCCCTCCCCCCGTGTCGCCTCTGAGCTGCAGGACTCCGCCGCTTGCTTTATAAATCCTTG
>NW_015391848.1:8348-10342 GCF_001527695.2 Protobothrops mucrosquamatus | reverse complement strand
TCCCATCGGCCTGTACGCTCCCACAGGGTGGGTCTCCTCAGGGTGCCGTCGGCCAGACAGTGCCGGCTGGCGACCCCAAGGGGGAGGGCCTTCTCTGTGGGAGCTCCCACCCTCTGGAATGAGCTGCCCCCAGAGATCAGGGTGATCCCTGATCTCCCTTCCTTCCGCCGTGCCCTTAAGACATGGCTATTCCAACAAGTGGGACTGGCCTAGGGCAATTTTTAGAGGGGTTTTAATCATATTTTAATTAGACTATATTTAAATATTTCTTCTTAATTAATTTTAATTCTGTAATTGTTATTTGTGTATTTTTAATCGATTGTCAGCCGCCCTGAGTCCGCAAGGAGAAGGGTGGGATATAAATTTAATAAATAATAATAATAATAATAATAAAAAATATGAATGCTGAAGCAGGCCAAAATATAAACAAAATATAACAAGCTGAGATGGAAACACATTTTTGTACATGTGATACCTCCTCAGTCATTCTCTTACTCCAAAACCTATATTTAAGCTAGAAATAATAAAATATCTATAAAGTTGATTTAGAAAAATAAGTGATCAGCTTTCGTACAATCAGAAACTAAACCACAGTTTGAAATTATTTTAATAGTTTGCAGTTCTAAACTAGGAACCATGGTTTCTTACATAATTAATAATCTGGGAAACTCAGTTTAAATAAATAAAAATAAGTGCAAAAACAATAAATATTATTAGGACAATAAAACTGAATGCTTATAATTATAATTCCTATAATTATTTATGATATGGAGATATCATAATCTGTATTTTAAAAATATTGAAACATTCCGATTACTAAAAACAAAATTCATTCAGGAAATTCAGGAAACAAAATTCAGGAAACATTTATACGATCAAATCAGGCAGCAATGTTATATAGCACCTGCCAAGATGTCCAGATGTTTTTCCCAGAACTATGCTGCAACTTTAAGAAGCTGCAGACAGCTGCTATGTGAGCACATACTCCAAAATATCTTTTCCCCCCTTAATTGCAAAGTTCTGCACAGCCTTAGCATGTAAATTACCAAGCAGCACATTGCTCATGCTGAACAAGCTAATTAATTCAGTCAGCTAGGCTTGCTTAGTAATTTCCAGATAGAACTTGCAATTTTATAGCACTATCTGGACAAGTACCATATTTTTCAGTTTCCTCAAATCTAATTTGACTTAGTGCTTCCTATTGTTATTTAAATAACTACCATTTCCTAATTTTATGTGGAAATGGAAACCATCTTCATGTGGAAAAATTAAGAATGGTGATGAGAATCACTTTGCAAAGATTGACTATGGCAACAGACATTTGCATATTTTTCATATTTTTCTTAAACTATGAAAAATATGTTCCAAGGGTACTTTTCCAAAAGGCAACTGGATTTTCTTTGTTTTCCTTGAAGATGTCTCGCTTCCCATCCAGGAAGCCCCCACAGCTCTGACATCTCTGAGCTGAGGAGGCTTCTTGGATGGGAAGCGAGACATCTTCAAGGAAAAACAAAGAAAGTGCAGTTGCCTTTTGGAAAGTACCTTTGGGACAACCATGACCACCTTCCTTCCCTTCATTCATCACCTTCAGCATACATACCTTCACCAACCTGGGATACTACTTTAGTACAAGTAATATTGGTACATGGAAACAAGAAAAAGCAATGGGAAATATCAAGAAGGGGAATTCGCTTACAGATTCATAAAGTATTTTTCTAAAACTGGGACTAATGTATGACTATGACCAATATCTAGAAACACAAGTGTTGAAACTAGTCCTTCAAGTGTATAGGTGTTCTTTGCTCTTCTTCTCCATTAAGCACAATTTACATATTTATCACAGAACAATAGAAGCTGAGGTTTAAGTGCATGATCTCCATTTTATAATGGAGATGAAAATCTGGCCACCATGGAACGTCAACAGTTGAACAGTGGAAAGAGCCCATTTTTTATCCCTACTTAAACAAAGTGGGCAGAAAGAAAATAGCACAATC
>NW_015391848.1:0-5210 GCF_001527695.2 Protobothrops mucrosquamatus | reverse complement strand
GAGGAAAGAAAATCCAAAACACATCAAACAATATATTACAGAATATAAGATTAAGCAATATGCTATAGCAATTTAACCATTTTCAAAAGTAAAAGAACAGGAGACTAAGCACTTTCCTGGACTTTTTGTTCTTTTTTTCTGCAATTTCTGTCTTTCCCTATATTCTCTGCGCATAAGAGTAAAAAGTTTTGGAAAAACACGTCCCAGCCTAAGACATGTTAATAAAGACCAGAGTTTATAGTAAATCATCCCTCTTCCTTAAATACAGCTCAACTAAATGAAAAGAACAACAATTAAGCATGAGAGAATAAAAACTGTGCAGTGGAACATTTAAGATTCAAAAACAAGAAGCTACTTTGTAGGTAAGGAGGTTGCTTAAATCAACGAGTTTTGGTCACCACGATGTAAAAAAGATGTTGAGACTCTAGAAAGAATACAGAGAAGAGCAACAAAGATTGGGGACTGGAGGCTAAAACATATAAGGAAAGACTGTTGGAATTGAGTATGTCTACTTTAACAAAGAGAAGGACGAGGGGGGACATGATAGCAGTATTCCAATATCTCAGGGACTGCCACAAAGAAGAGGGAGTCAAGCTATTTTCCAAAGCGCCTGAAGGCAGGACAAGGAGCAACGGGTGGAAACTAATCAAGGAGAGAAGCAACCTAGAACTAAGGAGAAACTTCCTGACAGAACAATTAACCAGTGGAACAACCTGCCTCCAGAAGCTGTGAATGCTCCAACACTGGAAGTTTTTAAGAAGAAACTGGACAGCCATTTGTCCGAAATGGTATAGGGTTTCCTGCCTGAGCAGGGGGTTGGACTAGATGACCTCCAAGGTCCCTTCCAACTTTATCATCATCATCATCATCATTATTATTAACATGTTATATAATCTGGGATCCTGCTGCAGTTGTGGAGGGCAGATGCCTAACTTGGCAAATGATACAGCTGCTTTAAGGAGTTGTAGACACACGCCATATGACTGTTCCCAAAAAGGCAAAAAGAAATAAAAATATTTGTTCATATTATAGAAGGGGAAAAAAAGAGAGTGAAAGGTTTCTGTAAGAGGAATTCAGACTTAGAATATCAGGAGCGAAAAGAGCATTTACTGTGTAAGGAGAAACAGTATTTGCTACAATATATTTAGCTTTTGGTAACCATGTCATCAAGGAAGATGGTCCACAACATAAACTCATATGGATCAATACTGATATAACCTTTTTTTATTATTATAATCAGGCATTGGCCACTGCTAGTTGAAAGTTAAAAGTCCACCTTAATGCTATTAGTTGATTAATATCCTTTTTGGATATTATCTTAAATCTTATGATGTTCTAAATTCGGATCTTATAAATTAATAATATCTCCTACCGGGTGCCAGGAAGGCTATTTTTAATACTTGAAGGGTTAGATTAATATAAATGAAACATGCTTCCAAAGGATTACACAACTTTGAAGCAATAACTAAAAGAATTTTAAAAAATGTGGACAAAACTCACCAAGACCTTATTTTTAGGCAATTTTTGCCTAAAATTACAATTAGCTGTCACTGGAATGAATAAATAAGGACAGAAATATTTTTTCCCTATTGGCTACAACCAAAGAAATAGCCCCCAGCTGGCTATTGTCACTGGACTATTTGCCACCTTCCAGGTAAACTCTTCTTTTAGAACAGAAGAGCAAGATAAGTTGAACTATAGAGGGAAATGCNTTCTTTGCTCTTCTTCTCCATTAAGCACAATTTACATATTTATCACAGAACAATAGAAGCTGAGGTTTAAGTGCATGATCTCCATTTTATAATGGAGATGAAAATCTGGCCACCATGGAACGTCAACAGTTGAACAGTGGAAAGAGCCCATTTTTTATCCCTACTTAAACAAAGTGGGCAGAAAGAAAATAGCACAATCTATCTTGCATGCCACAAGGAGGATAAAACTAGTCTTTTATCTTTGTTACCCCACAAATTAGCTGAAAAATGGAGTATATGTTTTATGACGCCTCTCTATCATGAATACAGATATTTCTATAAATATAGTTTGGGAGAGAGGGGTCAAAATTCAAAGCAAAAAAAAACACCATTAAATTTTAATAGTTCCCACAAAGGCAATATAGCTCTTGACCTGGAAAAAGTTTCCTATTGTTGATTGAGGAGACTGTATTCAACCTTTTCTTTTAGCCCAGCATCCTTAGCCAAAGTCTATTTTTCATAATGCTGATAACAGCAGGAAATTAGTAGATAGGATTTACATAGTTTTATCAAGCTTGATAAAGGCTGTTTATGGATTACAGCCTGCCTGAATAGGCTTGAGGGGGGAGCTCAATATTGATTTTTTGAGTGAAGCAATTTACCCTGCAACTAATGTAGAACCAATTGAACCAAAGTCCTCTACTTTAGTACTGCTCCTAACTAAATAAATATATTTTTCTATCAGTTTTCAACAACAAATAACAATTCTATGAATTTAAGTTTCATCCTAATCTGATTTTTTCAAACAGGAAATTCTTTACCTTTAACATTTCTTCCAAAGCCCATTGATGTAGGAATTTCCGAGCCTAGCTCATTTTTGCTATTCACTTTTTCTTTCACAATATCATCATCACCTGAAACATCATCAGAGTGCATCTTTTTTTTCTTTTTCTTGTGTCGAGGTGGGAGCTTTTTGGGAAAAGCAAACATTGGAAGTATAACAAGAAGCATCACACTAGCACAAAGGAGGAATCCACTCCACCTAAAATCAGAAGGTAATAAATAACATTTACCAATAGGGTTATATTTATTACATTAAGCAGTACAATAATAGATATCATTGCCTATAAGCATACATAATTACACACACACAAAAACCCTCTACAGCAGGAAGCAGAAATTTACACTTGGTATTACTGTTTGTCCCATAAAACAAGTACCATGTAAGTGACTTGAAAAGAAATCACAAAAGCTGCATCCAGAACAGATAAAAAATATATAGGTAATTCTTGCTTAATGACCAGTTGCATTGCAACCATTCAAAGTTACAACGGACTTCCATAGAGCTACTTATGAACCATTTTCAAAGTTCTGATACCCACCATTCCTTGATTATGCATTATCCTTTCCATACAAATATACAATTGCAAACTACATATTTACCATAACACAGGTTGCCTGTAATTTCCTCAAGAAGGTGCCATTATATAATATACTAACATCAACCATCATAGCCAGCCAATATTATAACAATTGTAATCTAATGTATCTAGAGGACATCAGTTATAACTATTCCAAGACTAAATTGATAAAGTCTAGTGGCATGGCCCTTGCAGTCTTCTACAGCCACTGATGGTACTTTCTCCATGATTCTAATTAATAATTAACTTTAGCTGCCATATCTATTCTTTGGGTCACAAGATGCTTCTAATTTAATGAAGCTTTTCCTTTAATTTATGCAGTTGATCACAGGCACCTCACCAGCTAATTATTCTGAATGAAAAGACTAGTATAATTCTCATACCCTAGATTCTGGCATGAACATACACAAGTAGATAGAAATGGAAATTTCCCATATTTCTAGATCACTAATCGCTGTCAAATTCACTACATATGATCTTAGTATACCATATAAAGAACTTCCTTAATGAGAATTTGCTACAAAAAGTAAGCTATAGGCTTCATAGTTACTCAGTTACTCTGAATGCCTAATCATAGAAGAAAAGAACCCTGTAATTTCTATCTGGCAGGTATTTGGCATGAATGTTTGGAAAATCTGAGGCCATACTTCTTCAAATTAAGTTCTCAACTATTATCGTCATGATTAAATTGGCATCTCACTTCCCTGTAATTCTTGTATAATTATTACTACTGCTTTGTTGTAGCTGCAGCTGTTGTTAAATCACTTTTCTCCTAAAGTAACATTTTTAAATGTGACCAATTCAAAGCAGTACATGAACCTATGCACTTTTTAACCCAAAGTAGATTTTGATATTTAGTGAGGGGAACAACAACTCCACAAATCTACAAGAAACGGCAATTACTATTTCTGGGTCAAACTACAGACAAAACTTTGCTCACTTCATTGTATCAAAAAACAGGATGACCACATATACCATATGCACTTCTTAAAACTATCCATTTAAAACAAATCCATTCATTTTTGGACAATAGAAAAGATAGAAGGAATTCAAAGAAACTGAGGCTGCAGTCAGAGGCTTAATGGATGATTCAAAGTTTGTTCTAACTGCTGTAGCATAAAGAAGAAGAGGGAAGAAATTAGTTTCTGGCTACATTTTCGGCATTTATCTGACAGTTGTTTGTACCCAGCATCTGATATTTAAATGTGCAGCTTTTCTACAGCTGATAAATGCATTAAATTATCATGGCTAATGGATGTTGATAGACTGGTTTCCATATATCTTTATAATCGTTTTATAAATTGAGTTGTCAATATTGTGCCTATAGTCTTGGAAGATCAAGCAATAAATGAAGAATATATTTTCAACAATCTGTATACGGTATATAAAAATCATATAAACAAAGCAATCTGATGACAAGCTGTGCCAGAAACTTGCACACATAAGTACAAACATGTACATAAAAAAATGCCAGGTGGAAAAGAAACATGTCAGCTCCAATGTTATTATTACTTTTTAATTTTTTTAGAGGGTAGCTTTTTAAATTTAAATATTGCTAAAATACAGAAATAGAATGAAAAGTAAATGGTTGTGAAGTTAGCAGGCATCTGAACAATCTATACATCTGTTTTTGGCTACAGCTATTCAAAACATAGCATACAGGATCAAAGAATGCATGAACAGATGTTAAATATTACTGATCAAATATTAAATATTATTGTTACTTGCACATAAAACCCCCACATGGTTGCAGCTTACCAGTTACCAATGAACCGTGGGTCACTTTGGTCAATCTGAACAGTACTTGTAGGATGTACATAAAACCCAATAAGAACACCTCCTAATAAATATCCTGCTGCAGGACCAAGAGCTCCCATTACATACATGATAGCTGTAAAAGAGGAAAGAAAATCCAAAACACATCAAACAATATATTACAGAATATAAGATTAAGCAATATGCTATAGCAATTTAACCATTTTCAAAAGTAAAAGAACAGGAGACTAAGCACTTTCCTGGACTTTTTGTTCTTTTTTTCTGCAATTTCTGTCTTTCCCTATATTCTCTGCGCATAAGAGTAAAAAGTTTTGGAAAAACA
>NW_015391847.1:29802-38786 GCF_001527695.2 Protobothrops mucrosquamatus | reverse complement strand
AAGGAAGGAAGAAGGAAGGAAGAAGGAAGGAAGGAAGATGGGAATGGGAAGGAAGGAAGGAAGGAAGGAGATGGGAATGAGAAGGAAGGAAAAAGCAAGCAAGGAAGGAAGGAAGGAAGGAAGGAGATGGGAAGGAAGGAAGGAAGAAGGAAGGAAGGAAGATGGGAATGGGAAGGAAGGAAGGAAGATGGGAATGAGAAGGAAGGAAGGAAAATGGGAATGGGAAAGAAGGAAGGAAGAAGATGGGAATGGGAAGGAAGGAAGGAGATGGGAATGAGAAGGAAGGAAGGAAGGAAGATGGGAATGGGAAGGAAAAGGAAGGAAGGAGAAGGAGAAGGAGAAGGAAGGGAAGGGAGGGAGGGAGGCCTCCGGGGCCAGCGTGGGCTGCCTTGGTCAATCTGAGTCCCGAGGCTGTGGCCTCCGTTGGCCGGCTGAAGAGGCCTCTGCGGGGTCTCCGGCCAGAGCTGGCCCGGGACGCGTCTCCACCGGCGACCTCCAAGCAACGAAGGGAGAGCGACGGGAAGCGCGGAGCCCGGCACGCTGCTGATTCTTGGGAGGGGGAGCGGGGCCCTTTCCAAGGCACCGGGCAGGGCGAAGAGCCGCCCGCAGGGGCCCAACCGTCGCCGAGGCAGGAGTACAACTTCCGGAACCACTTTGGAGGGCAGACAGGCAGGGAAAGGTGGGGCTCGTACTTCAGCCCCCCCCTTCTGTCCCCAGCCCCCCCCCGCCCTGAGTTTGGAGCTCAATGTGGACCTGTTCCCCAATAGTAGGCAGTAACACCTCCTCTCCCCGCTGATCCTTCGCAACTTGGCGGTTGACTTGGCCCGCGGGAACCGGGTCGCCATCATCGGAACCCGCCCTCGACTCTCCGTTGCCAGCAGTTCGCTTGACCCGCCCCCCCCCCGGTGCCGCCGGAGGGGATTGAACCGGGCGGCCTCCGGCTCTTGATCCGGACAAGGGCGCACCGCGGGCTGCCCCCCGGGCGAGCCTGAGACCCAGGGGCTCCGCTCAGCTTCCCGTTCTTCCCGGAACCGCGCAGCTGCCCTGCGGCTTGCGGCTGCGAGAGAGGCACCTGAAGGCAGCCCCGCACCTGCCGCACCTGCCGGGGCCACCCTGGGGTCTTCCTGAAGGCGCGCCCGGTGCCGGGCGGGGGAGGACAAGCCGCCCCCCCGCCCCCCCTTTCCCCGCGGCGGCTGAGTCAGGCGGGGGCTGCGCGAGGGTCAGCTCAGGTCAGGCTGCCGCAGCGGGGGCGGGCCGGGCTCTTCCCGCCCCCGCCGCGCTCCGTCGCCCCTCCAGGACAGCCGTGGCTCAGAGAGGGAAAGGACGGCGCCGGGGGAAGGTGGGGACGGAGTCCTTTGGGTTTGTGTGTGTGTGTGTGTGTGTGTGTGGAGCATAGAAGTTGCAGAGATGCGGGGACGTCACGTGCTCAGCCTTCCCCCCCCCCCGACTACAAATCCCAGCATACTGAGCCCGCGCTTCCTCCCTGGAAAGGAAGGCGAGGCACCTTCCTCCCCTTTGGCCGGGCCGTAATTTGGACTGGTTCCGGCCTCGGAAGTGGCACGAGTAGAGCCTCTCGGGGGGCCCCTTCTGCCGTTGCCTTCGACAGCCGGCCGGGAAAGGCGGGTAGCCTTTACCTGCCAGGAAATGGCGAGAGAGACCCCCGAAGGGCCCGAAGAGCGAGCGCGCCACAGCAGGGGGAAGGCAGGGAGGGGGGGTCCGGCTGGCCGCTTTCGCCCGCGGTTCCGAGCGGGGGGTCTGCAAAGCGGGCGCTCCTGTCCTCTCTCCCCCCCCCCGTCGGAGAGCAGGCGGGGGTCTCCAACGCAGCTTTCCACATCGCCCCCCCGTCCGGAAGTGCACAGCCAGGGTCGAGGCTGAGAGCGGGGGTCTCTACCTCCACGGGGGTCTTCGAGAGCGATTTAGGGGCGTTGTGAGGAGGGGGCTGAATCCCTCCTTCCTTCGGGGGTCCGCCTGCTTCCGCCCCGCTTCGGGGAGGGCCCCGGGGAATCACCTTCTCTCCCCAGATTAGTTCGCCGGTTAAGGTGAGATCCTGTAGTCGCTGCGCTTCCAGGAAGGGAAGCGGCTGGCTCCGGCCCCCTAGGCCAGGGGTAGGCAACCTTGGCTCTTTTATGACTCGTGGACTTCAACTCCCAGAATTCCTGAGCCAGCTGTGCTGGCTCAGGAATTCTGGGAGTTGAAGTCCACGAGTCATAAAAGAGCCAAGGTTGCCTACCCCTGCCCTAGGCGGAGGGAGAGAGGAACCACCGATCAGGGGACCCCCCCGCGCGGCTGCCTTCCGAAGCCCTGGGACCCCCCTGCAAATCCGCTCCCCCCTCCCTCATCCAGGCGCCTCCGCTTCTCTAGCGGGGTGGCGGCTGCGTGGCGAGACCCCCCCCGGGGCACCTGTGGCTGAGTCCTCCTCCGCCCCCTTCAGCTGCAGCCAAGGAGCGGGAGGTCGGGCTGCCCGATCCCGGGAAGGGGTGGGGGGCCAGCAGGAGACCCTCCTGCGCTTCTCCAGGCGGGGCGGGGCCGCCACTCGGGTCGTGGCGTGGGAAAATCCCTCCCCTGGGCAGAGTTGGGGCTCAGCCTGAGCGGCTCCGAGCGGATGGGCTCGGCTGCCCCGCCGAGGCCCGGAAGGGTCGGTAACCGGAGAGCTCTGGGTGCCTTCGCTGCCCCCCCCCGCCTCCGGGTCCCTTCAAGGTCATTGCTGCGGGCCCGCCATTCCCCGACCGGCCGCTAGGGGGAGCAGCGCGCCAAGTCACCGGCTTTCGGGCGCTGCGGCTGAGCCGGGAAGCGGAGCCCAGAAGGCGCGGCGGCTCCTTTCCCGTCGGCGGCCTGAATTCCGGAGGAGTCGCCGTCTTCCGTCTGCCGGCTCCGATGCAGCCCAGATGCTGCTCCGCAGCCGAGGAAGCGCTGCAGGGATGGGACTCTTCAGCGAGCCGGGCCGCTGCCTGGGGAGCGTCCCAAAGGGAACCACTATGGCATCATTGAAGGGGGGGGCACAAATGGGGGTTTCATTTTAAACAGGCTGATGTAAACCTGGTCACCCGGCCTCTGCCCACCCACCCCCCGCGTGTCCTGCAAGACTGCCCTGGCCGATACGGGGTTCTGAAATCTCTGGCCCAGAGGGAGTGAGAATACGACAATACATGCAGCATGGAGGGCACGTATTAAGCCAGTGGTTCTCAACCTTTTTAATGCCGCGACCCCAACCGGTCGTAAGTCGAGGACTAAACCGGTTGTAAGTCGAGGACTAAACCGGTCGTAAGTCGAGGACTACCCAACCGGTCGTAAGTCGAGGACTACCCAACCGGTCGTAAGTCGAGGACTTTCCCTGCCCGGGAGCGCCGCGCATGCGTGGTTCCGCCCCCTGCACCGGCCGAGACGTAGCTGGCAAGCGGCAGAGACGGAGCAGGCCGACCACCAGCTGGCCCAGCCCAAGGGAGGTAAGGCACCCGCCGGAAAAGGGGGAAAAATGGCGGACAAAAAAAATGGCGGACAGCCTTGCTTGGTGACCCCCATGAAATGGTCGATCGACCCCAAATGGGGTCCCGACCCACAGGTTGAGAACCACTGTATTAAGCACTACAGATAAACATTTGAAGCGGCAATAAAAATGCAACAAAACACAACTCAAAGAACGGACAGACTTTCTTAGGGAGCCCAAGGCAAGCAAAGGCCGGGTGTGGGTGTGGGCGTGCAGGCCTCCTCCCTGGATAGTCCTTTTCTCCCACCTGGCCCTTCAGCCATACTGGCTGGGAATCGTAGGCACTGGAGTCCCAACTCATCTGGCAGACAGGCAGGTCTATGGAGGGAGTCTGCCACGGGCAGGGGGAGGCTGGAGGGCCGTAGGGAAGCTGTCAGCTTCCAGACGGGAGGAGTCAGGCACACTTTTCCCAAGTTGCAAATCTTAAAAGCAAAAGCTTTTGCGACCTGTCAAAGGTTGCACCCTCACCTGGCCACCTCCCAGGATGCACTGCAGGTCTCCCAGGCTTCTGTAAGAGGCCTGGGCCCTTCCGAGGTGGCACAAAGGGCGGGCAAGGGCTGGCAAAGGGTACCCAGATGCCAGGGGCTGGCCCGTTCCTCTGAATGGTGGAGCTCTCCAGAAAGGCTTTGGAGAGAGGGAGAGGGGGAGAGAGGGAGAGAGAGAGAGGAAGAGGGAGAGAGGGAGAGAGAGAGAACCTCCCCATCTCCCAGGGTGGGTTCCTGGCAGTCTGCCCATACCTGCATCATGCAATACTCCAAAACTAGTCTCCAAAGCTGGTCACTGCACCTGCACAAAAGGTCTGGTTTATCTGGGGTTAAACTTGGTTTTGTGGCTTAGTGTCATCTGCCACACCAGCTTTTTGGCATATTGTGTGGATTCGGTCCAACCTCAAGTTGGACCATGTCAATATAATTAATATATTAATATATATTTATTATTACTAAATGTTAATTTAATATTAATCATATTGATATTAATCATATTAATAATATATTAATATGTAACATCTGAGTATTAGTACTACTTGACATTATTAGTACCCCAAGTACGTGAAGTATTAATACTTCCTGACGCTTCTCTTAAAGCAAAGGAAGGGGTGGAAATGAACAATTTGGAAAAAAGAAAAAGTAAAGAGAAATCCAGGATTCGGCTGGTTAGTGCAAGTCACCTTGAATAGAAGAGAAGAGAGAATAGAACAGAACAGAATATAGAACAGAACAGAATAGAATAGAACAAAATATAGACTAGAACAGAACAGAATATAGAACAGAATAGAATAGAATAGAACAGAATGTAGAGTAGAATAGAACAGAATATAGAACAGAACAGAACAGAATAGAATAGTAGAATAGAATATAGACTAGAACAGAACAGAATATAGAACAGAATAGAATAGAATAAAATAGAACAGAATATAGAACAGAATATAGAACAGAATATAGAACAGAATAGAACATTATAGAATAGAATAGAACAGAACAGAATATAGAATAGAATAGAATAGAATAGAGTAGAATAGAATAGAATATAGAACAGAACAGAACATAGAACAGAACAGAGTGCAGTGGGTCCTGCGGAAGTCCACCGCCTGTCTTTGGCGTCCTGCCACTGAGCTGGTGCAGAAGTTTTTCCAACATAACAAAACAGCTGTTAGCATGAAGGTGAATCTGGATGGCCCAGAATCTCGATTGGTGCCTTTTTTTAATTTATCTCAGCCATTTCCGGTGTTTGCAAGCGTCTTCATAAACAGAGCAGAGAGAAGATGGGATTTTTTTTGGAAAGGACAGCCGAGCACGTCAACACTCAGGGCCTCTTTCCAAGGCTTTTCCGATCCATTCATCACCAGCGGAGGCTATTTTCAATCTTGTTATCGGGGGCTCCATCTGTCACAGGCGCCTCTGGCGTCTTCAGTTCCCCCCCCACCCCAAGGCCAGGACGTTCCGAAAGCTCAAGGGTGGCACAGGCAGCATTCCCACCCCCACTCCAGCTGGGCCTCCCCAGAGAGCATCCAAAAGGTCCCCCCACACACACACACCACTGCAAGCAGGCCTTCTCTTGGGCTGAGGCAGGCAGCCACCAATGGCTAGCGTGGAATTGGCCCTGGAGCCAAAGCTGTGCAGCATGGGCTGGGGGGGGGAACTCTGTCCAACGTGCAAGATATGGCTGATGGCAGAGGCCTCCCTCACAGGACGGTTGTTCAGGCTTGTGAAGAGGACGCAGTGCGCCTCCAAGGGCTGGGCCACAATTCCAGGGATGTCTACAGTTAAGGGGGTGGCTCCAACCTTAAGGCCAAAGCCCTTTTCACGTTTGTCCTGTCAATCAAAAAGAGCTGGGCTTTATGGGATGGCTGTGGCTCCCTTACTGAGGTTTCTGACCCCTCCCCACAGATTCCCCCCCAGGCAATTCAGGAACTGGTGAAGTCCAGTCTAATGAAGAGAAGGACGAGGGGGGACAGGATAGCCGTCTCCCAATATTTGAGGGGCTGCCACAGAGAAGAGGGAGTCAAGCTGTTCTCCAAAGCGCCTGAAGGCAGGACAAGAAGCAACGGATGGAAACTAACCAAGGAGAGAAGCAACCTGGAATTAAGGAGAAACTTCCTGACAGTCAGAACAATTAACCAGTGGAACTACCTGCCTCCAGAAGCGGTGAATGCTCCAACACTGGAAGTCTTTAAGAAGAGACTGGACAGCCATTTGTCCGAAATGGTATAGGGTTTCCTTCCTGAGCAGGGGGTTGGACTAGATGACCTCCAAGGTCCCTTCCAACTTTATCATTATTATTATTATAAACTAAAAGAGAGAAACAACCTGGAATTAAGGAGGAATTTCCTGACAGTGAGGACAATTAACCAGTGGAACAACCTGCCTCCAGAAGCTGTGCGTGCTCCATCACTGGAGCTCTTCAAGAAGAGACTGGACAGCCACTTGTCTGCTTGAGCAGGGGGTTGGACTAGAAGACCTCCAAGTCCCTTCCAAAGTATTATTTTGTTAATTTTCCACTTCTTTCAAGCTTGAGATGGGTTTGCCCATCCAGCCCCCCGTGCTCTTCAGTGCCCCACTGATCCCTAGGGATCAGGCTGCGGACTCTGCCCAGCTTCTATTCTTGCTGCTCCTGGGTGGGGGGCTGCGAGACCCCTGGCTGGGGCGGCCTCTGCTGCCCGTCATTCCCAGCCCTTGGAGGGGGCAGAGAACACCCTACAAGCGCCTGCTCTGCCTGGACATGGGGGTCTCCCCCCCCTTCTGCACAGTGCAGGGCAGGGTTCGGCCCAGCCCAGCAGGGAGATGGCCGTAGGGGACTCAAACCAGGAATGGGGGGAAAAAAGGCTAATACAGCTGACAAATAAACACAAGCAATCCTTGACGTACGACCTCAACTGAGCCTCAAAGTTCCGTCGCTAAGTGAGACGTTTGTTATAAGGGACTTTTGCCCCATTTTACCACCTGTTAAATGAGTCCCTGCAACTGGTAAGTCAGCCACACGGTCGTTAAGTGAACCTGGCTTCCCCACTGACTTGGCTTGTGGGAAGGTCACAAAAGGGGAATCCCGTGACACACTCTCCCCCCCCCACGGGACGCTGCAACCCGTAGTAAGTGCCCGCCAGCTGCCCAGCCTTCCAGTTTTTGACCCCTTGACCACAGCGATTCTGCAACGTTGCATTAAGCCTGCGGAACGGCCCCAAGGCACTTTTTCAGCGCCTTCATAACTCTGAATGGACCTTAAGCGAATCGTCGTAAGTCGAGGACTCCCGGTAGACAAAAGGGCTCCACCGTCCTCGTTCGTTTTTTTTGAAATTTGCACCTTGTTCTGTTTCTGCTCTGAATTCGGGGTCTGCTGGGCAGGTGACCGTCCCTGAAACTGGGGGGGGGATCCCCTCCCTCCCCCCTCTCAGACTCCCCGAGAAAGAAAAAAAGAGGGTGGTCAATTGGGGGGGGGAGCAGGGAAAGTCAGGCAGAGGGTGGCTGCAGACTCCTTTACGCCTGGGGTCCTTTGGCATTAAACTCTTCACGGGAAGCCAGCCCCCCCCTCCAGGCCCGGGCGCTACTTCAAAGGGACCGGCTGCTTCCGCTGTTCCAAGAAGCACCCCCCCCCCCACGCGTGCCGCCGCTGCCCAGCCTTGCCCTCCTTGCCTTTGTGCTATTTTGAGCGCAGGGAGAAGTTCAGAGGCCAAAGGGCTTCCGCCCACGTCCTTTCCAGCTCCGGGGACAGTGGCCAAGCCTTCCTCTCCTGGGCGCTGTGGGCCCCCAGGCTCTCTGCCCCCCCCTCACTGGCTGCCACTCATGGCCAGAGGGGGCCTTCCCCCTGAACTGGAGGCGGCAATCGGCCAATGTATCCTCCCTCTGAATTTGGGGCCGTCCCTCTTCTACCTTCCCCTCATCAAGGTGCACCTTTAAGGTCTTTTTAAGTTGGCAGACATCAATCTGCAGGCTTTAAAACAGTCTTTCTCAACCTTGGCAACTTGGAGATGGGTGGACTTCAACTCCCAGGAGCTGGCTGGGGAATCCTGGGAGTTGGAAGTCCACCCATCTCCAAGTTGCCAAGGTTGAGGAGCACTGCTTTAAAACACCTGGCCTCCAAAGGGGGGCTGGGTTGAAGGCAATCCGTGTGAAACGTGTGTCTCTCTGTGTGTGTGTGTGTTTGTGTGTCTCTTGGCCCTCTGGGTGTGACTTGAGAGCTGTGGATGCTGCAGAGGGAGAAAAATCCCTGGGGTAATCTTTGAACTAATAAAGGAGAATATTTCTAGCTCAGGGTTGAAATGAGGGGTCCTTGGTGCTCTCCGAGCTGGGTGGCTTCCTTGCGGACGTTTCATTAGCCAAAGTAGGTAACAGCATCAGTGCTAGAAGGGAAGAGGGTTTGTGGAGAGAAGGAGGAGGAGGACTGTGGCGTCCTTTGTGGTCTCTGAGCCTGGTGGTTATCTTCCAGACGTCTCATGACCCAAATAGGGAACATCATCAGTGCTAGAAGGCAGTGGGGTTTGCAGAGAGGAGGAGGAGGAGGAGGAGGAGGAGGAGGAGGACTGTGACGTCCTTTGTGGTCTCTGAACCTGGTGGTTATCTTCCGGACATCTCATGACCCAACTAGGTAACATCATCAGTGTTAGCTGATGTTATCTAGTTTGGGGCAATGAAACATCTGCAAGGAAATAAGCTCAGAGAGCAGCAAGGAGCCCTCCCATTAAGCACAGTCTGCATTTTAGGCTCTTGCCAGATTCAGGCTGAAGGAGGTACTTGATCCAAGTATTTGACTACAACGCCCTCTCCCCAATTCTCCACCCTCTGAAAGAAAAGTGTGTTTGTGTGTACCTGAAGAGATTATCTCCAGAATAATTTGCCTATAAAATGAGAAGATCTCTTCTGGAGCCAGAGCAGATTGAGGGCGCCGAGCAGCAGGGAAGCCGGCGTGAGCTTCTGAGGTCTGGAGGCCTTTAGCTTAAATCCAGAGCTGCCTTCCTCTTGTGTAAATGCTGAAGTTCTCTAGTGCCGGTCCTGGCTGTGCAATTCGG
>NW_015391847.1:24802-27302 GCF_001527695.2 Protobothrops mucrosquamatus | reverse complement strand
ATGAAGGGGCCATAGTTTCCCTCATGCTGGCTCAGGAATTCTGGGAGTTGAAGTCCACCAGTCATAAAAGAGCCAAAGTTGCCTACCCCTGGCCTAAGTCCTCCTGTTCTAAGCGGTGAGCCTCCTAGGCCAGGGGTAGGCAACCATGGCTCTTTTGTGACTGGTGGACTTCAACTCCCAGAATTCCTGTGCCAGCCGTGCTGAGGGGAAAGGGAGAGGTTTCCAAGCTGAGCCATGCTGGCTCAGGAATTCTGGGAATTGAAGTCCACGAGTCATAAAAGAGCCAAGGTTGCCTACCCCTGTCTTAGGTTGAGTGGGACCCCCTCCTATTCTTTCCTCCAAGACTTTAAATATGCACCTCTCACACTGAGTTTGGGCTGGCTGGGTGTGATCCCGCACTGTCCCCCATAGGAGGTGTCATCTGGGAAATACAGGGGGTCCTCTGCCTATAACCATCCGTTTGGGGACTCTTCGAAGTTACGACGGCACTGAAAAAAGGGACTTACAACCGTTTTTCACACCTGTGACTGTTGTTGCAGCGTCCCCATGGTAACGTGATCAAAATTCAGAGACTTGGCAACCGACTCATATTTATGACGGTTGTGGTGTCCCAAGATCACACAATCCCCTTTTGTGACCTTCTGAGAAACCAAGCCAGATTCCCTTAACAAGCCTGTTACTAGACCCCTGGTGGCGCAGTGGCAGTACTGCAGGCTAATTCTGCCCACAGCCAGCAGTTCGATCCTGACCGGTTCAAAGTTGACTCAGCTTTCCGTCCTTCCGAGGTCGGTAAAAGGAGGACCCAGATTGTTGGGGGTCACAGATGCCACCTCTGCAAAGGACTTAGAGGGGGCTGTGAAGTCATGTGAAGCGGGATATAAGTCGGAGGGCTGTTTGCTACTAACTTAACAACTGCAGTGATTCACTTAAGAACTGTGGCGAGACAGGTTGTAAAATGGGGCAAAAGTCACTGAACAAATGTCTCACTTAGCAACAGAAATCTTGGGCTCCATTGTGGTTTGTAAGTCAAGGACTCTCTGTATGGGTGGGTGAAGGCACCCGGGTCCAGTTTCGTGACACAGCACTAATCGGGAACGGTTGCCCGTGAAGTCCTCAGCCTGCGAGGTGGGGGTGGCATCCTTCCCGGAAGACGGGGGGAGACCCCTCCCCAGCAGGGGGGTTTGTGAAAGGAATCTTTGCAACGGGATGGAGGTGGTGGGGGTGTTTCCTCAGATGTCCTGGACCTCTGTCGCTCAGTGGGACATTTGTTAAGTCAGCTTTGCCCTGTTTCACAATTTTTCTTGGCCCTGTTGTTAAGCAAATAATAATAATAATAACAACAACAACAACAACAACAACAACAACAACAACAACAACAATAATAATAATAATAATAATAATAATAATAATAATAATAATAATAATAATAATAATAATAAAGTTGGAAGGGGCCTTGAAGGTCATCGAGTCCAACCCCCTGCTCAGGCAGGAAACCCTACACCATTTCGGACAAACGGCTGTCCAGTCTCTTCTTAAAAACTTCCAGTGTTGGAGCATTCACCGCTTCTGGAGGCAGGTTGTTCCACTGGTTAATTGTTCTAACTGTTAGGTAATTTGTCCTTAATTCCAGGTTGCTTCTCTCCTTGATTAGTTTCCATCCGTTGCTTCTCGTCCTGCCTTCAGGCGCTTTGGAGAATAGCTTGACTCCCTCTTCTTTATGGCAGCCCCTGAGATACTGGAACACTGCTATCATGTCCCCCCTTGTCCTTCTTCTCATTATATTAGACATACCAAGTTCCTGGGTAAATTTGGTTTATTTTGAAGGAGCAAATTTACATCTTAAGGGTCTTTCTAGGATTTGTGGCTCTGGCTAGGACCTTCGTCCTTATCACCATGAAGTTAGATTTTTATAATGCACTCCAAACCATGTTTTGAACACAGGGCAAAAGTTGCAGGTGGTTCCAGATGTGTTGGGCAGGTTGTTAGCAGGCGAGAGCCGCTACCCAACTCTTACAATGCCTTCCAGTTGCCTCTGTGGTTGCCAGTTGGCTCCTGAGTCCCATTCAAGGTGCTGCTTTTGACCTACGAAGCCCTGCAAAGACTTGGCTTCGAGGTACCATAGAGATCATCTTGCCTTGCCCTGCATACAGGGGGAGACACCGAAGGTCCCACCTCCGCAACAATTCAAGGGGTCTGAAGGTGACCCCTTTGCTGTGGAGCACCCTCAGCCCCTCAGCATCTGGACTGCTGGCCTTCCACAAGGCAGTCAAGACTGCACGGATGCAGTAGGCATTGTGTGTGTGTGTGTGTGTGTGTGTGTGTGTGTGTGTGTGTGGTTAAGTGGTTTGTTATTGTCTATACTATACCAGACTAAGAAATCAATTCCCCAGGAAGGCGAAAAGTACTTATATTGAGTTTGGCTGTAATAGCAGAATATTGCCAGTCTTCCTTCCTTCCTTCCTTCCTTCCTTCCTTCCTTCCTTCCTTCCTTCCTTCCTTC
>NW_015391847.1:20546-23248 GCF_001527695.2 Protobothrops mucrosquamatus | reverse complement strand
TCTTTCTTTCTTTCTTTCTCTTTCTTCCCTCCCTCCCTCCCTTCCTCTTTTTTCCTCCTTCCTTCCTTCCTTCCCTCCCTCCCTCCGTCCCTCCCTTCCTGCATTCCTTCCTGCCTTCCTTCCTGCCTTCCTTGGTCTAATTCCGGAAGCGCAGAGCAGGCGGGCGGTTCTTTCCATGACCGGATTCTGTTGCTTTGGCAGGGAAACGGTGGGCAGCCATGACAGCGTCAACGTCTTCCTACCACAGGATGCCGCCCAGCTTTTCCAGACGGAGGGGATTTTTCCACGCCGGATGGGCATAGACTCGTGGCTAGCTCACCGCACCTTGAGGAACCACAAATGTGGCGTCTTCCTATTGTAAGTTACTCTCAGCCACACCGTCAGGTGATGTCACTGCAAGGCCTCTTCTTCCACACGGAGGCCTCCCTCCGGCTGCAAGGACAGAAGCCCTGGTGGGTCAGCGTAGAGCAGCTTGCGAAGGCCTTGGCTTGAGAGAGGAAGGTGCCTCTCCTGCTTTGAACCCGGACAGCCCTGGTCCAGCTGTCCCAACTTCAAGAGCAGCTGGTGCTCCACCTCCTTCGTGGAGGGTCTCTGGCAGGAGATGGAGAGCCCAAGACCACCGAGAGGGGAGTTTCAGGACTGGGTCACCTGCAGCCTTTCCCAGATGGGTGCATAACACATCCATGATCCGGAAGTACAAGGAGCCGTCTTCTCTTTTATAATGGGCGTGTCCTGGTGGAAGGTCATCCTTACTTCAAGAAGAGTGCCGCCCCCAGATACGGGAAGACTTTTTCAGCCCCAGGCCCAGCTTCGTTCAGGATCCTGAAACTCTCCTTCCTCCTTGGGCTGGAAACGTCTTCCCGTATTTGGGGGCAGCAAATTCTATTCTATTCTATTCTATTCTATTCTATTCTATTCTATTCTATTCTATTCTATTCTATTCTATTCTATTCTATTCTAGAATAAAATAGAATAGAATAGAATAGAACAGGAGAGAATAGAATAGAATAGAATAGAGTAGAATAGAGTAGAGTAGAGTAGAGTAGAGTAGAGTAGAGTAGAGTAGAGTAGAGTAGAATAGAAAATATGGAATAGAATAGAATAGAATAGAATAGAATAGAATAGAATAGAATAGAATAGAATAGAATAGAAAAAGGAATACAATAGAATATAGAATAGAATATAGAATAGAATATAGAATAGAATAGAATAGAATAGAATAGAATAAGGAATAGAATAGAAAAAAGAATAGAACAAAAAAGGAATAGAATAGAATAGAATATAGAAATAGAATAGAATAGAATAGAATAGAATAAGGAATAGAATAGAATATAGAATAGAATAGAATAAGGAATAGAATAGAGAAAGGAATAGAACAGAAAAAGGAATAGAATAGAATAGAATAGAATAGAATAGAACAGAATAGAAAAAGGAATAGAATAGAAAAAGGAATAGAACAGAAAAAGGAATAGAATAGAATAGAATAGAATAGAATAGAATAGAATAGAATAGAATAGAATAGAATAGAATAGAATAGAAAACAGAGTTGGAAGGGACCTTGGAGGTCATCTAGTCCAACACCCCACCCAAGCAGGAGACCTTATACCATTTTTGACAGATGGCAGTCCAGTCTGTTCTTGAAAGCTTCCAGTGATAAAACTCCCACTACATCTTGAGGCAAACTGTTCCATTAGTTGATTGTTCTCACTGTCAGGAAGTTTCTCCTTAGTTCCAGGTTGCTTCTCTCCTTGATGAGTTTCCACCCGTTGCTTCTTGTCCTGCCTTCAGGCGCTTTGGAGAATAGCTTGACTCCCTCTTCTTTGGGGCAGTCCCTGAGATACTGGAAGGCTGCTATCCTGTCCCCCCTCGTCCTTCTCTTCCTTAAACTAGACATACCCAATTCCAGCAGCCGTTCCTTGTATGTTTTAGCCTCCAGTCCCCTGATCATCTTAGTTGCTCTTCTCTGAACTCCTTTCTAAAGTCTCAACATCTTTTTTATAGTGTGGAGACCAAAACTGGATGCAGGATTCCAAGTGTGGCCTTACCAAGGCCTTGTAAAGTGGTGTTAGTACCTCCCGTGATCTCGATTGAATCCTTCTGTTTATGCAACTTCGGATTGCATGGATGGAGGGTCCATGGAAGGAAGGAGCTTCGGGGGCTTCAGTGGAAAGGGGAGGAAGGGTCTGGATGGAGGAGCGCACTAGGCAGGGACAAGGGAGGCTCCCGCAATGAACAGGGGCACGGAGGTCCTTCACGAAGAAAAGCCGGGAGCCGTGGGTCTCACCCGTGGGGGGTGACCTTGCTTTGCAGGAACGGGGAAGAGTGGCGCTCGGACCGGCTGACCCTCAACAAGGAAGTGATCAGCCCTGCCAGCACCCGCAAGTTCCTGCCCTTCCTCAACACGGTGGCCGAGGACTTTGTGGCTTTCATGCACCGGCAGGTCAGGAAGAACACCCGGGGCTCTCTGACCGTGGACCTCTACCACGATCTCTTCCGCTTCACACTGGAAGGTACGGCCAGGCCTCTCGAGACGGCCCCCTCCCAGCATGCCCACCTCTGCGTGCTCCCCACTCCGCCCCATCTCCGTGTATTGGGGGCACCTCTGGAGGTCTGGAAGGTCTTCTTCTCGTGGCTTCCTCTGAAAGTCCTAGCTGGCCTCCTTCCTTAGGCGGGCGAGGCCTCGCTTGGGAGGGGACAGGAAA
>NW_015391847.1:0-13268 GCF_001527695.2 Protobothrops mucrosquamatus | reverse complement strand
ATTATTATTATTATTATTATTATTATTATTATTTAGCAAGGGATCTTCCACGCCATTCTCGGGCTGGTTCGCAACCCAACTTTGCTGGCACCCGAGAACAATATTTGTGATGCTGCTGCTGGCAGGCTGTCATCAAATCAGTAGCAACCATCAGTCCGCCTTTAAAATGGTTTGTCATTCCAGCCTCCCAAAAGCTCTCAGGCCACCAAGCTGAAGAAAGATGCTGGCCAGGAGCCCGGAGGAGGCCTTGTTCCCTAGGCGCTGCTTTCTGGAGCTGGGCACGGCTGCTCCAGGCACTTGGAAAAGGGTTTAAATTACAGGGGTCCTCAACCTTGGCCACTTTAAGACTTGTGGACTTCAACTCCCAGAATTCCTCAGCCAGCTTTGGCTGAATTCCTCAGCCAGAATTCCTCAGCCAGCCAGGAATTCTGGGAGTTGAAGTCCACAAGTCTTAAAATGGCCAAGGTTGAGGACCCCTGGTTTAAAAGGTCCCCTGGACGGCTGCTTGTCTGAGTGGCCGGTGGGGTACAGAACATTTTTGAAGTGACAATTAGCCTCCGGGAAAGCCAGGAGGGTGATCGTTTATTTATTTAGCGTGTGGTGAGAACCTGACAGAAGGAAAGTGAACGTACGCGCACAATCCAAGTAATTACATCCAAAACCTAAGTGGAGATTATGGCCTCATATCTGGAGGTCCAGTTCAGCTATCCAGGCCCTTGGTGTTACTTGGTGCAGGTTTCCAGGGAAGCAGAAAACGCCCGTTGTGTGCAGTCTTGCACAATATGTTTAATAGTTTATCAGCACCACAATCGCAACAAGGGGAGCCTTTCCATGCCCACTGATACGGGGCAGAGGCCTGTCTTCCAGGGAAACGCCTAATTCTGTTCAGTTTTGCCCAGACAGAGAGAGGGGGGCCGGTCAAAAGCAGCTGCCAAGTGACGGTGACCTCATTGGCTTAAAAGTTGGAAGCAGGTCCCTGCAGAACAGCGTGGGGTTGGCTGTTTCTGCCTGAGATTCTGAACAATCTTCTCTTCTCTTCTCTTCTCTTCTCTTCTCTTCTCTTCTCTTCTCTTCTCTTCTCTTCTCTCCTCTCCTCTCCTCTCCTCCCCTCTCCTCTCCTCTCCTCTCCTCTCCTCTGTCCCCGTCTCTCTCCTCTGCCCCATCCATCTATCCATCCATCCATCCACCCATCCATTTCTTCTCTCCTCTCCTCTCCTCTCCTCTCCTCTGTCCCCATGTCTCTCCTCTGCCCCATCCATCTATCCACCTATCCATCCATTTCTCTTCTCCTCTCTTCTCCTCTCCTCTCCTCTGTCCCTGTCTCTCTCCTCTGCTCCATCCATCTATCCATCCATCCATCCATCCACCCATCCATTTCTTCTCTCTCCTCTCCTCTCCTCTGTCCCCGTCTCTCTCCTCTGCCCCATCCATCCATCCATCCATCCATCCATCTATCCATCCATCCATCCATCCATCCATCCATCCATTCATTTCTCCTCTCCTCTCCTCTCCTCTCCTCTCCTCTGTCCCCCTGTCTCTCTCCTCTGCCCCATCCATCCATCTATCCATCCATCCATCCATCCATCCATCCATCCACCCATCCATTTCTTCTCTCCTCTCCTCTCCTCTCCTCTGTTCCCCTGTCTCTCTCCTCTGCCCCATCCATCTATCCATCCATCCATCCATCCATCTATCCATCCATCCATCCATTCATTTCTCCTCTCCTCTCCTCTCCTCTCCTCTCCTCTGTCCCCGTCTCTCTCCTCTGCCCCATCCATCCATCCATCCATCCATCCATCCATCCATCCATCCATTTCTCCTCTCCTCTCCATCTCTCCCCCCCTCCTGCCCCCCTCCCCGTCTCCCCCACAGACAGCCATGCCCCTGCTCTTCACCCTCTTTGAGCTGGCCCGCAACCCCCAGGTCCAGACGGCCATTCGGGAGGAGATCAGGGGAGCCCAGGCCCAGGGCTCCAAGGAGCTCTCCAAGGTGCTGAACGCCATGCCGCTGCTCAAGGGGGCCATTAAGGAGACGCTGAGGTAAGGGGGAGGCCTGGGGAGGGGGGGCTGGGTTCACAGGGTCTCCAGCTGAATGCCTCTCCTGTGGGGACCAGCCGGGGACTGCCGAAGCTCAGGTGCAATTATTACACTGAGAGGCAGTTTGGTGTAGTGGTTAAGGGGGTGGCCTAGAGACCAGGAGGCTGTGAATTCTAGTCCTGCCATGGCCACAAAAGCCAACTTGGCTGTTGTTGTGGGGACCATAGGAAAAGGAAGGAGTATTATGTATGTTCACCACCTTGAATTACTACTGTATAAAGTAGGGGGTCTTCCAACTTGGTCCTTTGATGACTTGTGGACTTCAACTCCCAGAATTCCTCAGCCAGGCACGCGTGCCTGGCTGAGGAATTCTGGGAGTTGAAGTCCACAAGTCATCAAAGGGCCAAGTTGGAAGACCCCTGGTATAAAGTAACAAAGGCAGGATAAAAATCTAATAAACAAGAGTGAAAAATGAACAGCCTGAACGTATGAAGCACGTCGGCTGCTTTCAAATCAGCCTTAGCTCTTGGCAACTACATGGACAATGTTCCTGGCAACGTTTTTTCTGAAGTGGATTACCAACCTCTTCCTTCTAGAGCTGAGGGGGGTGGGAAACTGGCCCAAGGTCACCCAGGCAGAACTAGAATTCACAATCTCCTGGTTTCTAGCCCTCTGCCTTTAATCACCAGGGGTAGGCAACCTTGGCTCTTTTATGACCGGTGGACTTCAACTCCCAGAATTCCTGAGCCAGCATGGCTCAGCTTGGAATCCTCTCCCTTTCCCCTCAGCGTGGCTGGCTCAGGAATTCTGGGAGTTGAAGTCCACCAGTCATAAAAGAGCCAAGGTTGCCTACCCCTGTACTAGGCCTAGGCCCCTTCATGACTCGTGGACTTCAACTCCCAGAATTCCTGAGCCAGCATGGCTCAGCTTGGAATCCTCTCCCTTTCCCCTCAGCGTGGCTGGCTCAGGAATTCTGGGAGTTGAAGTCCACCAGTCATAAAAGAGCCAAGGTTGCCTACCCCTGGACTAGGCAAACAATATCAGTGATCAAAGCTTTGAAACTATCAGGGAAGCAGTAACTGGATGTGTAAATAAAAATGGAGAGCTGGGGAGAAGCAACGGCCCCTCTTTTTTCTCCCCCCCTTCTGTTGCAGGCTCTACCCGGTGGGCATCACCATCCAGCGCTACCCTCTGAGAGATGTGGTGCTCCAGAATTACTGCGTGCCAGCTGGGGTAAGTGCCCGGCAGCCCAAGGGCCGTCCCCTCGCCAGCTCCACAATCCCAGGGGAGGTGCGGTGTGTGTGTGTGTGGGGGGCTGAGATCGGCCTGGCTTGACCTGACGGATTCCTGCCACTCCGGAGAGCCTCTAGCTCAGTGGGGCAAACTGGAGCGCAGGGTCCGCCTGGCAAAGGTCCGAGATTCAAACTCTTATAAAAACCAATTCTGGGCAGCAGGAGACCCCTGTCTCGCCTTCCCCCCCACGTCCCCCACCTCTTGGGTCTCGGGGGCCTCTTCACATGCAATGCTTTGTTGTGAGGCTGGATTGACTTCTGGCTGCCATTCCTTGCCTCTCTTCGGGTTACCATCAGGGACCACAGGCAGTCCTCGACTTACGACTGTCCATTTAGTGACTGTTTGAAGTTACAACGGCACTGAAAAAGGACAATCTTTCACACTTATGACCATTGCAGCGTCTCCCCTCCCCCATGGTCACGTGATCAAAATTCAGACGCTTGGCAACTGGTTCATATTTATGACGGTCGCAGCGTCCTAGGATGCTGTTGTCATCTCCTGACAAGCAAAGTCAGTGGGGAAGAAGCCAGATTCGCTTAACGACCGTGTGACTAACTGCAGTGATCCACTTAAGGACTGTGGCAAGAAAGGTCGTTAAATGGGGCAGAACTCGCTCAAAAGCTGCCTCACTTAGCGACGGGAAGTTTGGGCTCGGTCATAAGTCGAGGACTGCCTGTAATGGGGGTGAAGACCGTCTCCCGGAGCCGCTTGGGGGCTTTGGAGCAGGGCGGGTCGGGCTGCCGCCTGAAAGACCCAGGAGCCACGAGGCAGAAGGGCCTGCCCTGCCTTCTCCAGGGTGCAGGAGGGCGACCGGCGGCCTCCTCAGCGGCGTCTCCCTCTCCTCCCCCAGACTCTGTGCCAGGTGGGGCTCTACTCCATGGGCCGGAGCCCGGCGGTGTTTGCGGACCCCGAGCAGTACAAGCCCACCCGCTGGCTGAGTAAAGAGGACCACAGCTTCAAGGCCCTGGCCTTCGGCTTCGGCTCGCGCCAGTGCATCGGCCGGAGGCTGGCGGAGGCCGAAATGGCGCTCTTCCTCATGCACGTGAGTCCGGCGGGCAGGGGTGGCCCCAAGGGGCGGGCAGGGTGGCCCCGACAGCTGACTCCTCTGCCTAGGTCAGGGGTCTTCAAACATGGCCCTTTTATGACTTGGGGACTTCAACTCCCAGAATTCCTCAGCCAGCGTGAGGGAACTATGACCCTTTTATGACTTGGGGACTTCAACTCCCAGAATTCCTCAGCCAGCGTGAGGGAACTATGACCCTTTTATGACTTGGGGACTTCAACTCCCAGAATTCCTCAGCCAGCGTGAGGGAACTATGACCCTTTTATGACTTGTGGACTTCAACTCCCAGAATTCCTCAGCCAGAGTGAGGGAACTATGACTCTTTTATGACTTGTGGACTTCAACTCCCAGAATTCCTCAGCCAGAGTGAGGGAACTATGACCCTTTTATGACTTGTGGACTTCAACTCCCAGAATTCCTCAGCCAGCGTGAGGGAACTATGACCCTTTTAGGACTTGTGGACTTCAACTCCCAGAATTCCTCAGCCAGAGTGAGGGAAGTATGACCTTTTTGTGACTTGGGGACTTCAACTCCCAGAATTCCTCAGCCAGAGTGAGGGAACTATGACCCTTTTAGGACTTGTGGACTTCAACTCCCAGAATTCCTCAGCCAGGCACATGTGCCTGGCTGAGGAATTCTGGGAGTTGAAGTCCACAAGTCCTAAAAGGACAATGTTTGAAGACCCCTGGCTTAGGTAGTCCTCAATTTACGACTGTTCCTTTAGTGACCATTTGACGTTAGAACGGCGTTGAAAGAAGTGGCTTGTGACTCTTTTTCACTCTTTCCAGCGTTCCCCCTGGTCACATAGACAAAATTTGGACGCTGGGCAACTGTCTCCTATTTATGACGGTTGCAGCGTCCCAGAGGGGTGTATGTCACGTGATCCCCTTTTGCGACCTGACAAGCCAAGTCAAGGGGGAAGCCGGATTCACTTAACAACTGCATGACCAGCTTCACAACTGCAGTGATTCATTTAACAACCGGGGCACAAAAGATTGCAAAGTGGGGCAAAACTCACTTAACGACATAAATGTCGGGCAACTGTGGTCGTACGTGGAGGACTGCCTGTAGAAGGAAGCCGTTGCACGCCTTGGTAGGCGGCATCCCCCAGCTAGTCGAAGGGGGATTGTGGGAAGTAAAGGCCAGGGAATGCGAAGGCTGGCTTTGCAAAGGGGGAGGCAGGGAAGGGCCCCCGATGGACCCCCATCTCTCTTCATGGCCGCTCTGGGGCTCTTTCAGATCCTGAGGAACTTCAAGATTGACACCGTCTCCAAGGAGGACATCCGGACCATCTACAGCTTCATTCTGAAGCCGGAGAAACCCCCTCGACTCACCTTCCGCCCCATTGACTAGGGGCCCCTCCCCATGTGGGCTTGTCCTGCTCACCAGCTCTGGCCTGCATTCTGCAGAGGGTGAGGGGGGAGAAGGGACGGGCCCCGTTCTCAAAGACCAGGAAGCCCCCCCCCCCCGTTTGCCCAGCTTCCTCCTGACAGCAAACCACACTCCTTACTAGCACTGATGACGTTACCTAGATGGGTCATGAAACATCTGCAAGGAAACAACCCAGCTCAGAGAGCACCCAGGACCCCACAGTCCTTTCCTCCTCCTCCTCCTCCTCCTCTTCCTCCTCCTCCTCTCCCCAAACCCCACTCCTTTCTAGCACTGATGATATTCCCTAGTTGGGTCATGAAATGTCTGCAAGAAAACCGCCCAGCTCAGAGGGCACCCAGAATCCCACAGTTGTTGCTGTTGCTGTTGCTGTTGCTGCTGCTGCTGTTGTTGTTGTTGTTGTTGTTGTTGTTGTTGTTGTTGTTGTTGTTGTTCTTCTTCTTCTTCTTCTTCTTCTTCTTCTTCTTCTTCTTCTTCTTCTTCTTCTTCTTCTTCTTCTTCTTCTTCTTCTTCTTCTCCTTCTCCTCCTCCTCCTCCTCCTCCTCCTCCTCTCCATGAACCCCACTCCCTTCTAGCACTGATGATGTTACCTAGATGGGTCATGAAACATCTGCAAGGAAACAACCCAGCTCAAAGAGCACGGGGGACCCCTCATTTCAACCCTGAGTTACAGAGATTCTCCTTCAATGGTTCAGCTTCCTCCCCCAGTTCCTCCGTTCTCTCCCCCCTCCAGCAGCTGGGGGCTTTTCTGGTGTGGGGCAGGAAAATGAGCCCCTCTTCCTTTGCAATTACTGAAGGGCCAGTGGTGGGATTCAGCCGGTTTGCACCACTTCGGCAGAACCGGTAGCTAATTTCTTGTGGCCCAGGCCCTGAACGGACTTCCGGAAGCGGCATCCACACAGAGAGAACCCCTTGTTCACCTATTTGAATCCCACCCCTGCTGAGGGTGTGTGTGTGCAGAAGAGGGAGGGGGGGCTTCCTGCAAAACATCAAAGCAGCATCCAATTCTCCCTGTGAGGGAGAAGGGTGGTTTCTAAATGAGATAAATGAATAAATAAATCTTCTCCCCACTTTTTAATTTTACTTTTCCGAGTTTTTCTTCTTCTCTCGGTTGATGTATGCAGGGCTGTCCCAAAGGATCAAATGACGCTCTGTTGGGAATCGAGCAAAAATAAATATATGGGGGGAGGCGATGTCCAGCGGTTTACGGCCTTCTATCAGGTGCAACCCCAGAGGGGTCGAGGCCCACACGCCCCCGACCCCAGGGACTCCAGTTGTAACATCCTGGGGTCACGCGATCCTCTTTTGGGGACCTCCTGACAAGCAGATTCAATGGAGAAGCCAGATTCGCTTAACAACGGTGTTACTCATTTAACAACGGCAGCGATTCGCTTAACAAGTGTGACCAAGAAAGGCCGTAAAATGGGGCAAAATTCACTTAACGACCGTCTCGCTTAGCAACATAAATTTTGTGGCCAATGATGGCCGTAAAGTCGAGGACTGCCTGTACCTTATTCCCAAACCTCCTTGGGAGTGGGCTGCGCTCAGTTCAGAGATGCCCTGCAGCCAGATGGGTGGCAAACAAACTTTATTAAAGAAGTAAATAATATAAATATAAATATAAAATATGGATACAGGTAGAGGTTCCCCTTGCAAGACGGGCTCTCGAGGGCTCCCGCTCGGTCGAAAGGCAAGGAGTTGCTCCTGATCGCAAACACAACGGATCCCGTTGGGAAAGTGACTGCAAACGGCAAGCAGGAAGTGGCTGAGAAGGGAAGAAGCCCTTTGACCCCCTTCACCCCCCCTTCCCCTTTCGGCCTGCCTCTCATCTGGGCCTTCGGACCCCCCTCCCCGGCCCTCCCTCTCCACACAAGAGATTAAAAAGTCAAGCAAACTAAAAAAATATAAACGAATAGAACAATTAGAAAAAGTAGACAAGAAAAAAATAGAAAAGAACATAGAACATTGGTCATATCTTGGTTAGTCTAGCCAACCTGGGCTCTTTTATGACTCGTGGACTTCAACTCCCAGAATTCCTGAGCCAGCCACGCTGAGGGGAAAGGGAGAGGTTTCCAAGCTGAGCCATGGCTGGCTGAGGAATTCTGGGAGTTGAAGTCCACAAGTCATAAAAGAGCCGAGGCTGCCTACCCCTGGTCTAGGACTACCTGTATAGGCCAGGAAATAGCAGTATAATTCCCTCAGATCGACATCACTCCCATTGCAGTGGTGGACGCCAAAATTAATTCCTAAAAACATTAAAAGTTACTCGTGTTATTTTAGTCTTCTCACTTGAAATCAAGTCAGATCTTAGACCAGGATTTAAAAAACAAATCTCAGAATAGGTTTCTGCATAGATATAGTATAGACCAGGGGTAGGCAACCTTGGCCCCTTCATGACTCGTGGACTTCAACTCCCAGAATTCCTGAGCCAGCCATGCTGAGGGGAAAGGGAGAGGTTCCCATGCTGAGCCAGGCTGGTTCAGGAATTCTGGGAGTTGAAGTCCACGAGTCATGAGGGGGCCAAAGTTTCCCTCATGCTGGCTCAGGAATTCTGGGAGTTGAAGTCCACCAGTCATAAAAGAGCCGAGGTTGCCTACCCCTGGTCTATCCCCAGGGCAATGTGGGATGGACAAGGAAGAAGTTTAAAAAAAAATTATTTGGGAAATTTGTATGTCTGCCCACTCACTTTCAGTGATTCTGGGCGGCTTACAAAGAATAAAAACCCAATATACAAAGAATAAAAAGGAATAACACCTCCCCATCCCCCTGGCGACAACATACACTCATACCAGCCGCTTGATGGGCCCCCTCCCACCACTCTGGGTCCCCCAGGCCCGCTGGCAGAACCAGGTCTTGGGGGGCTTGCAAAAGAGAGTCAAAATGGTGGCCAGTCTAATCTCTGCGGGGATGAGGGAGGGAAGGAGCCACCACAGAGGAGGCCCTTCTTTTGGGTCCCGCCAGATGGGCCTCCTTAGGGGACAGGACCCACGACACTCCCTGCCTCCTCCACTCTGGTGGGTCGGGCAGATGCAACCAGGGAGAGACGGCCAAGACATAAGGGAAAGAAGGAGAAAATAAAGTGTTCAAACCCGGCAGGCTAGATTGTCAGGCTTCTCCCAACCCCAAAATTGGCTGGGGAATTCTGGGAGTTGAAGTCCACAAGTCGTACAGTTCCCAAGGCCGGACAGCCCTGGTTTAGAGTCTCCTGCTTGAATAGGGGTTGGAGTAGAAGACCTCCGAGGTCCCTTCCGGCCCTGTGACTTTATGATTCTCGTCCCCTCTCCCCTCCAAGACCTGCGTAGCTTTTTGAGAACAGCCAGCTCATCCGACATCTTCCCAAGATCAGGAGAACCTTCGGAGAAACGGGTCTCTCCTTTGACAATGCTGGTTTCTTGACCAGAGGGACGCAAGGGGTTTATTTTGGAGACCCAGGAAATGGAGCACAAGCTGAGGAGGGGCTGGCCGGGGTGATTCGGCCCACTCCCACTTGACACATGCCAGCTGCGGGTGATGCAAAAACAGCCTGAAGTTTGGTAACGTCCGTTCTTCCACATTTGTCACCACAAGGGAATTTGCTCCGTCAGCTTTCAACCGTGAAGAATTTCTGGGGGAAGGGAAAGTAACCTTAGACACAAGTCAAGAGTCCTTTTCCGGTTTATTACCCGCCCCAAAGGCTGCAGAGCTGCCAAACCCAGGGGCACGGCCTTCCCCGAAGGCCCCGCCACCGAGGGGGCAGGCTGCAGGTCAGGGCATGTGCAAGCCGCACAACCCGTGTGCTCCCTGGCCGCAAGCAGGCCCCAGGCCGTGTCCAGAAGGCGGCGGATGAGTGCTGAGATCTGGCAGCCTGCAGGAAACACAGCAGAGACACAGCCACAGCAGCGCCCTGGGGTGGGAGGCAAAGAGGGAAGCAGCGGGAAGGCTCCGGGTAACAAGAGGCTGGCTGCAAGCGCAGCGGGTTCAGCAGGAACCAAAGGACGAGGTGCCTGGCAGGATGTGTTGCAAAAGTGTCCCCCCCCCTCCCCGATTGTGTAAAATCCTTCTGGGTCAGACAGGACTCAGATCTGGGGAAGGGAGACTTTTAAGAGGGAAGGGGCAGGCCTCAGATGGCAGCCAGCTCACCAGGGAGAATCAAACAATTCAATTTAATTATTTAAAATAGTTTTAAAAATTATTTCAATTTCTGCCGTCCACGTTTTATTTTGCCCCTCCTTTGGCATCCTCTAATGCAGTGTTTCTCAACCTTGACAATTTTAAGGCATGTGGACTTCAACTCCCAGAATTCCACAGCCAGCATTGCTGGCTGTGGAATTCTGGGAGTTGAAGTCCACATGCCTTAAAATTGTCAAGGTTGAGAAACACTGCTCTAATGATTCCATTCGACTTTCTTTGTAACTCTTCTCCCGTGGCCAGTTGGCCATGGCGAGTTGTCGTAGACCCCTAAGGAGGCAGCCCACTACTCTGCATTAGCAGTTTACTCTCCTGGCTAATGTAACGTCGCCAAATGCTGAATAATAATAATAATAATCCAGGCCTAAGAATATCCAGCAATGGGTTCCAATCTCTGCCTTCTGGTCTCATGGATGACGGGTTTAGGACAGCTCGCCTCGGCCAACTTGTCGCGGCCATCTCACTGCCAACTGGCCACATGACAACCTCAGATGGCCAACTTGCTGTGGGCAGCCACTTTGCAGGGGAGGTGCGTGGCACAGAAATATAATGAATGAATACATTTTGGACAGCAGGGCAAAATGCTCCTGAGCAATAGCTGGCTGGGGAATTCTGGGACTTGAAGTCCACATTTCATCTTCAAGCTGCCAAGGTTGAGGAACGCCATCCCACAGCATGCACTGAGCGAGCTGAAGTACTGATTGTCAGCCCCACAACTGGGAGCCCATCCTGCCTCTCTAATTAAGGGGGCTTTTTAAGCTTACCATCCCTCTGTCCTCCCCCACCCCTTGAAGGAGAACAAAATAACTAAGGGCTCTTCAAGGCAGCTGCAGCCACAAAGTCCTCCTTCAAGACCTGGTGGGCTCCATTCAGCTTCCTTCTCCTGAGGGGTTTCATCCCCTTGAAGAACCACATGTGCTCTCTGGGGTACCAGACTCCCAGCTGCCGAAGTGTACTTGACTTAATCCTTTTTGACAGCTCATCTATGGTCCTAGAGGAGAGACCTCCTCAAGGCTACCGGCTGTGGAGACAAAACGTAGCCTTCCTGCCTGGATGCAACATAAAACTCCTGGTTATGAATGGTGGTCTTCTTCCCCAGAGCCTTGCAGGTCAGAATACAGAATAAGAGTTGGAAGGGACCTTGGAGGTCATCTAGTCGAACCCCCCTGCTCAGGCAGGAAACCCTATACCGTTTCGGACAAATGGCTGTCCAGTTTCTTCTTAAAAACTTCCAGTATTGGAGCATTCACAGCTTCTGGAGGCAGGTTGTTCCACTGATTAATTGTTCTCACTGTCAGGAAGTTTCTTAGTTCTAGGTTGCTTCACTCCTTAGTTTCCATCCGTTTCTTCTTGTCCTGCCTTCAGGTGCTTTCAGGAATAGCTTGACTGCCTCTTCTTTGGGGCAGCCCCTGAGATATTGGAAGGTTGCTATCCTGTCCCCGCTCGTCCTTCTCTTCATTAAACTAGACTTACCCAATTCCAGCAACCGCTCCTTATATGTTTTAGCCTCCAGTCCCCTGATCATCTTTGTTGCTCTTCTCTGCACTCTTTCCAGAGTCTCAGCATCTTTTTTACATCGTGGTGACCAAAACTGGATGCAGGATTCCAAGTGTGGCCTTACCAAGGCCTTGTAAAGTGGTATTAATACTTCACGTGATCTTGATTCTATCCCTCTGTTGATGCAGCCCAGCACTGCGTTGGCCTTTTTGGCAGCTGCAGCACACGGCTGGCTCACAATTAACTGATTGCCCACTAGGACTCCGAGATAGGAGGAGGAAGGTGTGTGGGATATGCTCACGCCTCGAGTCATTTGCAAAACTAATAAAGGCAGGACATTAAACAAACAAACAAACAAACAAACAAACAAACAACCTGTGGACTTCAGGACTGCTGAGGGCATCATTTCCTTCCCAAATTCTCCTGGACCAACCCCCCCCCTCTTCATCTCTGGCCAGGCTGCGTCTGCTCCAGTGTCTGCGGGGGAGCTCTGGGGTTCCCGTGCCCAGAACCCCCCTCCCCCGAGGCAGACCCCTCCTCTGGCTCTTTCCAAGCGAGGCAGTGCCCCTGCCAATCTTGGGATGGGGGGGATCGGCTTGCATACCCCCCCCCCCGTGAGCGCTGCTTGATCCTTTCCTACTCTGATTTTCTACTCTACTCTAGTACTCTGCTCTACTCTTCTATACTCTATTCTTCTATACTCTACACTCTACTCTTTTATTCCACTCTACTCTTCTACTCTACTACGCTGCTTTACTCTGCTTTACTACTCTACTCTTCTATACTCTACTTTACTCTACTCTGCTCTACTCTTGTACTCTACTACTCTTCTCTTCTATATTCTTCTACTCTACTACTCTGCTCTACTCTTCTACTCTGCTTTACTACTCTCTTCTATACCCTTCTACTCTACTATTCTGCTTTACTAACCTACTCTTCTACTACTCTGCTCTAGTACTCTATACTCCTCTACCCTACTACTCTGCTCTATTCTACTCCGCTTTGCTACTCTGCTCTGCTACTCTCCTCTACTACTCTGCTTTAGTACTCTATACTCCTCTACCCTACTCCTCTGCTCTCCTTTACTGAGTCACGTGATGGGGAACCCCGAACCCCGCTACCCCTGCAACCCCCCTGGCTTTGCCACAGGTTCCCCCCCCATCCGGGGAGGGGTGGGGGTGGGCTGCAGGCTCCCGGGGGGGGCGCCTCCCCGAACGGCCCGCCCCGCCCCCGATTGGCCCCACCTGCGATTCCGCTGCCGCGCATGGCCCCTGGACGGCCGGCCAGAGAAGCCACGCCCCCGCCCTCCCATTGGACGACCGCGCCGTCCGTCTGCGCTGGAGCCGGAGGGCGGTGCCTGGCCGCGCTGGGCTCCTCGGGACTTGTAGTTCCGCGCCGTGAGGCCCCGGCTAAGAAGCGCGGCCCTGACGATCCGCGGGGCCTGCACACCCTCGGGCGGATCGAAGGCCCGAAGCCCCGATGCGGGGAAAGGAGGGGTTCCTCCCGCCGCGCTTTCACCCCTCGGCCGCCCCCCACGGGGCCGAAGCGACGGAGAGGGTGGCGGGCAAGCAAGGGTTAACCTAGCCCGGCTTCTGCGGCGGACTCCCCGCCCATTAACCACAAGCCACGCCCCTTCCCCTCCCTCGCCTGCCATTGGCGGGCGCCCCGAGCGGCGCGTTTAAAAGGGACTACATTTCCCGGCGGGCGCTGGCGGAGGGGGTCTGGCGGGCCGGGGTGCGGAGCGGCTGCGCAGCAGGCGGTGGGCGGAGCCACGGAGTCCCCGGGGCGAGTCGGGCGGGCGCTGCCGCGGGCGGGGGGCGCGG
>NW_015391846.1:18511-23554 GCF_001527695.2 Protobothrops mucrosquamatus | reverse complement strand
GAAGAAGAAGAAGAAGAAGAAGAAGAAGAAGAAGAAGAAGAAGAAGAAGAAGAAGAAGAAGAAGAAGAAGAAGAAGAAGAAGAAGAAGAAGAAGAAGAAGAAGAAGAAGAAGAAGAAGAAGAAGAAGAAGAAGAAGAAGAAGAAGAAGAAGAAGAAGAAGAAGAAGAAGAAGAAGAAGAAGAAGAAGAAGAAAAGTTTTTTATTAGTTTTTTATTTCAAACATTCAATAATAATTTTTTAACCAATGTGTGCTGTCTGAGTTTACATTCACTAATACACATTTAATTCCTAATCCTTTATTCTTTCCTCTAGCCATCAATAAAATAAGTCCCAAGTTTGACAATATTCCGTTTCTTCTTTTTCTTTCAATCTCATAGTCAGTCTGTCCATCTCTGTGCATTCTAATATGTTTTTGATTATTTCTTCATCTGATGGTATTCCTTCCTTTTTCCAGTATTGCGCAAACATAATTCTTGCCGCTGTTGTGACATGCAAAATCAAATATAAGCTTTGTTTGTTAATCTTTTCTGGCATGATACCTAATAAAAAAAGTTCAGGTTTAAACTCTACATGTTCTCCCAACATCTTTTCTAGCCAGGTATGTATTTTTTTCCATTAACTCTTTACTTTGTCACATGTCCACCAAACATGATAATACGTGCCTGACTTATGTTTACATTTCCAACATCTATCTGACATATTTTTAAACATTTTTGCTAATCTTGCTGGTGGCAAGTGCCATCTATAGAACATTTTATCTAAGTTTTCTTTGTAAGAAGTTGACACTGTCAGTTTGTAATTTCTTTCCCATAGATTTTGCCATTTTTCTAATTCTATATTGTATCCCCAAAAAAATTCCCATCTTATCATTGTTTCTTTAACTTGCATGCAGATTCTCTTACCAGGGAAAATAAGATGGCCTTGGAAGGCAATGTCCATGGACCAAAATCACATTGCCAATAATCAATCAACCAATTTTTTATTACAATCACAGACCAGCATTTACATGGCTTACCTCAGCTTACAAACATAATTGGGACCAGTTTTTTCCATTGTAAAGCAAAGTGATTGTTAAGTGAGTTATGGCTCATTTTATGATAGAATAGAATAGAGCTGGAAGGGACCTTGGAGGTCTTCTAGTCCAGCCCCCTGCTCAAGCAGGAGAACCTATACCGTCTCAGGGAAGTGACTGTCTAGTCTCTTCTTTAAAACCTCCAGTGATGGAGCACCCACGATTTCTGGAGGCAAGCTGTTCCACTGGTTAATTGTCCTCACTGTTAGGAAATTTCTCATTAATTTCAAGTTGCTTCTCTCTTTGATCAGTTGCCAACTATTGTTTCTTGTCCTGCCTCTGGTGCTCTGGTGAACAAAGTGACCCCCTCTTCTTTGTGGCAGCCTCTCAAATACTGGAGTACTGCTATCATGTTNTCTCGGGGCTAACCATGTCCAGCCCTGCTCTGACAAATCAGTTTCAGATCATTTTCATGACATCGGGCCTAGCTACTTGAGGGACCGTCCGTCTCCCATAACATCTGCCCAATTGATTCGGTCCTGCAGGGTTGATGCACTCCAAGTGCCTTTGATTAAACAACATCATCTTTCAGAAACCCGGAAACACACCTCTGTAACAACACCTGCCCTCTGGAATGAGCTTTCCCTAAAATGCAAATAATTGCAATTCTACCGTTGCTTAAAAGAGCCGTGAAGACTTGGATCGTCACCCAGGCCTTTAGACAAGGACAGTGAGACACACACACACACACCCTCACTTCATTACATTGACATCTTTTATCTTCACATGGCTCAATAGTAGTAACTGCAACAGGAATCTCAGAGTCCTAGTGCACAATCACTTAAACATGAGCCAGCAGTGTACTGTAGCCGCCAAAAAAAAGCCAACATAGTCCTAGGCTGCATTAACAGAGGGATAGAATCAAAATCACATGAAGTGTTAATACCGCTTTATAACGCCTTGGAAAGACCACATTTGGAATACTGCATCCAGTTTTAGTCGCCATGATATATAAAAAAGACATTGAGACTCTACAAATAGTGCAGAGAAGAGCAACAAAGATGATCAAGGGACTGAAGGCTAAAACTTATAAGGAATGGTTGCAAGAATTGTATATGTCTAGTTTAATGAAGAGAAGGACTAGGGGTGACATGATAGCAGTGTTCCAATATCTCAGGGGTTTCCACAAAGAAGAGGGAGTCAAGCTATTCTCCAAAGCATCTGAAGGCAGAACAAGAAGCAATGGATGGAAACTAACCAAAGAGAGAAGCAACCTAGAACTAAGGAGAAATTTCCTTACAGTGAGAACAATTAACCAGTGGAACAGCCTGCCTCCAGAAGTTGTGAATGTTCCAACACTGGAGGTTTTTAAGAAGAGACTGGACAACCATTTGTCTGAAATTTTATAGGGTTTCCTGCTTGAGCAGGGGGTTGGACTAGAAGACCTCCAAGGTCCCTTCCAACTTTGTTATTCTGTTATTCTTATCTTACTCTATTTTTTTATTGTTGTGAGCCACCCAAAGTCTTTGAGATTCAAGAAATGTATAAGTTGAATAAATTATTATTATTTTTTTAAAAAAGCAACCCAAGTGAAGCAAGAGAGCAAACTGATGCAGAAGGAATAGGGGAAAAAAACTCCTGACCACAAATATTGCTCCTCCCTGGATGAATTTTTCATGCACCCACTCCACATTCCTGGAAGTCAAGAAGCAATAGGGTCATTTTTCGTGTGAATGCTCTAAATCAGGGTTGTCGGGGTTTTTACAACCCAAACAGTGCCAAATGGCAGTGTGAAAACTCTACGTTTAGTAGATGTGAGTAAATATTATCATTCTCCAGATTCTCATCATCATCATCAGAGTTGGAAAGGATCTTGGAGGTCTTCTAGTTTAACCCCTTGGTCAAGCAAGAGACCCTATACGAGTGGTGGCGAACCTATGGCACACGTGCCAGAGGCGGCATGCAGAGCCCTCTCTGTGGGCACACGTGCCATGCCCCAGAGATGGCAACTGTCTCTCTTCAACCAGCCGCCCACTAACTCGAGGCCCCACGTGGCCGGATGCATCCCAGCACGGCTGGTTTCTCTCCCCCCATCCCGTCCCTCGTGGCCTCGCATGCTCTTCTTTTCCCAGGCACAACCCACTGCATCGCCTCCTCAGCTGTCGGCCATCCGTCCATCTCAGAGGCGGCTTCTCTGACCTGCTGGCGGCAGGCTGCGGAGCCCCAGAGTGCGCTGGTCGACGAGGCGGCAGGCTGTGGCTGCTGACCACACTGTTGGCCCTCATGTGCTCGATGGCCTCTGTGTGCGGGGGCCGATGGTGTCAGGCAGCAGCCACCCTGGCCCCTGCCTCGCCTTGCTTTGTGACAATGGCACCCCCGTCCTGCCTCGCCTTGCCTCACCTCACCCCGCAGGACGAGCCTCCTGCCCACCGCCCCACCTGCCGAGACCCCCTGGATCTCCCCCAACCCCGCCCAGCCCCCACAGGCATCCCTCCTCACAAGCAGCATCGAGGTGACCACGCCCACCTTGGCCACATCCACACAGTCTGCCATGACCACCACAATCACGCCCACCCAGTGGGCCACACCCACCTGGCATCCGGCAATAAATAAGTGGGTTTTGGGTTGCAGTTTGGGCATTCGGTCTCTAAAAGGTTCGCCATCACTGCCCCTATACCATTTTAGACAAATGGTTGTCCCAATCTCTACTTAAAAGCCTCCAGTGATGGAGCACCCACAACTTCTGGAGGCAGGTTGTTCCACTGGTTGATTGTTCTCACTGTCAGGAAATTTCTCCTGAGTTCTAGGCTGCTTCTCTCCTTGATTAGTTTCCATCCATTGTCCCAGCAAACAAGGCTTTAATGTACAGTACATATACTTTCAGTAGTGAGAGAAATCTACCAAAAGGGCAGTGGTGGGATTCAGCCGGTTCGCACCACTTCGGCAGAACCGGTAGCTAATGTTTTGTTGCCCAGGCCCAGAACGGACTTCCGGAAGCGGCATCCACAGAGAGAACCAGTTGTTCACATATTTGAATCCCACCACTGCAAAAGGGCAAAGTTGAAATGAAGGTGAAGGTCCCATGCAGCCAACATCCGAAGAATTTTGGGAAAAGCAAAGTAAAAAAATAGACAGATAAGTCAAGGGCCAAGATAATTACAGCCATCTACACATCAAATGTTCATGAGTACCAATAAAGCTACGAAGAAAGTTTTAACATTTCCATCAGCTGAACAGCTACTGCATTTCAGAACCTCAGGCTGATCTGGGTCTTCAAGGTAGAGGCGAACTCTGTTACCCATGAAAGCTGGGACATGACCACTGAAGTAAAGACAAGGATAGAGAAAGCTCGAACAGCATTCTTCAAAATGAAAAAGGTCTTCTGCAGTCACAACATAAGCCTAAGACTGAAAATCAGGCTTGTCAGATGCTATATTTTCTTTATCCTGCTCTATGGAGTAGAGAGTTGGTCTCTGACAGAAGGCCACCTGAAGAGACTAGAAGCATTTGAAATGTGGATTTACAGGCAGCTGTTACGTATAAGCTGGGTTGACAAGATCAGAAATGAGGAGGTGATAAGTCGCCTGGGAAAGCCAAGGGAAATCATCAAAACAATTAAAAAACAAGAATTAGAATATTTTGGACATGTGATGCGACACCCAGAAAAATACGGCATATTCCATGTAATCCTCCAGGGAAAGATTGAAGGCAAATGAGGTCCAGGCAGAAGAAGAACATCATGGCTTCAAAATCTAAGGGATTGGTTTGGACAAAACTCAGTAGCACTTTTTCGTGCAGCTGCTGATAAAAACAGGATCGCCAACCTGATCAACAATGTCCGATAACGGATATGGCAGAAGAAGAAGAAGAAGAAGAAGAAGAAGAAGAAGAAGAAGAAGAAGAAGAAGAAGAAGAAGAAGAAGAAGAAGAAGAAGAAGAAGAAGAAGAAGAAGAAGAAGAAGAAGAAGAAGAAGAAGAAGAAGAAGAAGAAGAAGAAGAAGAAGAAGAAGAAGAAGAAGAAGAAGAAGAAG
>NW_015391846.1:7511-16982 GCF_001527695.2 Protobothrops mucrosquamatus | reverse complement strand
AATAGCTAAGCATCTGAATGTTGATCACTGTTCCAGGGTGCTGATGATGTTACCTAAGTGGGTAATGAAACGTCTGCAAGAAAACAACCAGGGTCAAAGAGCACCAAGGATCCCTCATTTCAATGTTGGGTTACAAAAAGCCCTGAGTTATCCATTTCTGTCTACAAACTTGATGTCATTATTTCGTTATTTATTATTTCGTAAGTTTATTTGCCACTATTTCACCCTGAGGCTACTCTAGGCAGTTTACAATCATAAAAAGGAAGAAAATGAAAGGAATGCAAACAGAACAGAAGTAAAATAATAGAATCATAAAATATACAGTGAAAAAGAACACAGGAACACATCAATAGAGGCTTTAAAAATATAATCAATACGGCTCGGAAGCCAAAATGGGGTTTTTTCCTCCTTCCCATCACCATATCTTGCACCATTTGACTCATCATCACAGCAGCTTCTATTAAAGAATCCAATCACAATCCTCAGATTACGTTTGTACAAAACACTTCAGCTTGGATTAAGCGATCCGTGGCTTTCCAAATTCATCCATTCTCGGGGTTTGCAAGACATAGTAACCCATAACATAAATACAAGAACTGGAATTTTGCAGAGCTGTACACTGAAATGTGGTTCAATAGCATCATATAAGCCTAAGGAGCTTCAATATCCTGATCAAAACAACCCGCTGGTTTGATTTTATTTTTATTTTTTTTGCTGAACTAAGTAGTGTACCTTTTCTGCTGTTCGTATCCCTCAAGGAAAACGTGTTGTATTTGGTAGTGCAGAAGAACCACATTTATCTGAAATATCTATAATAAAAGCCGTCAGAAGGGAAAGTAAGGGGAAAAGATCAGGTACGAATGCATGTCCTGTGCCTTGAAAGAAGCAGTCGATACAGTAATGGGACATAACAATGTTCTGTAGATCCTTGCTTTGTCCAACGCTGTTGTTCCTTCAAGAGAAATAAACTGCTGAACATTGTAAGAAAATGGTTCAGAATACACACACACACACACACACACACGTATATGTATACATATACGTATATGTATATGTATATATATCCTTGATTAGCTAAAAATGCAAATCCTGGGTATATTCATACTTAAAAAAAACAATCGAACACCAGGATAAAATACAAACAAAACTGTTTAAGAGCACACGGATGGATGTGGGACAGCTAGAAACAATACGGCCAATTGGGGTGGGTAGACCGGTAACTTGCTCCATTGAGCAGAGCGCAAAAGCGGCCAGCTTTATAAGCAAGCTCTTACACACACACACACATATTATACACACACACACACACACACACACATATATATACACACACACATATACACACAGACACACACACACACACACACACATATATATATTATACATACACACACACATATATATATACACACACTCACATATATATTATTATACATACACACACATACACATACACACACACACATAAATATATATTATATATACAGATGCACACATATACACACACACACATATATATATGGAAGTTTTTAAGAAGAGACTGGACAGGCATTTGTCCGAAATGGTATACGGTTTCCTGCCTGAGCAGGAGGTTGGACTAGATGACCTCCAAGGTCCCTTCCAACTTTATTATTATTATTATTATTATTATTATTATTATTATTATTATTATTATTATTATTATTATTATTATTATTATTATTATTATATACACACACACTCACACACCACAGAGAGAGAGAGTTATACAGATGGTCCTCAACTTTACAACCGCAATTGAGTCCAAAATTTCTGTTGCTAAGTGGGATATTTGTTAAATGAATTTTCCCCCCATTTTACGACCTTTCTTGTCACAGTTGTTAAGTGAATCACTGCAGTTGTTAAGTTAGTAACATGGTTGTTAAGTGAATCTGGCTTCCCCCTTGACTTTGCTTGTAAGGAAGTCGTGAAATGGGATCACGTGACCCTGGGACACTGCGACCGTCATAAATACGAGTCAGTTGCCAAGCGTCTGAATTTTGATCACATAACCAGGGGGATGCTGCAACAGTTGTAAGTGTGAAAAACGGTCATAAGTCACTTTTTTTCACTGCCATTGTAACTTTGCACAGTCACTAAATGAACTGCTGTAAGTCAAGGACTACCTATAATGGGATAGAATAATGCTCTATAGATCCTTGCCTTGTCCAAGAGAAATAAACAGCTCAACGCTGCAAGCAAATGCTTCAGAAAAATATATATATATACACCACACAGAGAGAGAAAGCCATACACAGAAAGGCTTCAGATCTTTCTTCAAGCCATTTGTGAGGATACAACAGTCGCAATTTTTTTTTCCCTGAGGAAATGGACCTGTCATGAACAGCAGAGATGATTCAAGAGATCAGACGCCCTTGGCCTGGCCTACCATCCCGGTTCAAACTTATCTGACCGCTCCAGCTTCAGTAGGAAGTGACCTCGTGACTCCCGTACAGGACATCTCCTGATCTGATTTCAACTGGGTTAGTCTAAAAGTCAACTTCATGGGATTTGCTTTNGGTAGAGTTTTATTTAACAGATGGGGGTCATCAGGCATCCGATGGTGGAATGGAGAGAAAAACATTGCTGTAGCTGTGAAATTCTAATGGAAGCGAAGGTGTCACTAGACAAAGGCAGACGTGTTTACTTATCAAACTGTCAAACCAAGCTAAGAGTCTTCTTATAAAAACACGAGGAGGGGAAAATTGGAAAAAAAAATGAGGAAGGGAATACTGCATCCAGTTTTGATCACCAAATTACAAGAAAAAAGAGGTTAAGGCTGGGGAAAAAGTGCAAAGAAGAGCAACTAAGACGATTAAAGCCTGGAGAATTAAACCTATGAAGAACAGTTGCAGGAAGTGGCTATGGCCAATCTAGAGAAAAGAAGGATTTGGAGTGACATGACAGCAGTCTTCCAGTATTTGAGGGGCTGCCCCAAAGAGGAGGGGGGTAAACCTATTTTCCAAAGCACCAGAAGGCAAGACAAGAAACAATGGATGGAAACTAACCAAGGAGAGAAGCAACCTGGAATTAAGGAGAAACTTCCTAACAGTGAGAACAATTAATCAGTGGAACAGCTTGCCTTCAGAAGTTGTGGATGCTCCATCACTGGAGGCTTTTAAGAAGAGACTGGACATCCATTTGTTTGAAATGGTCTAGGGCCAGACATATCAAACACAAGGCCCCGGGGACCGGATGTGGCCCGTGAAGTGGTTTCATGTGGCCCGCGAAGCCATCCTGGAAACAGTGAGGGAACGGCCCCCGCTGCCTTGGCCCTGGCCCAGGCCAGCCGGGAGCCAATGTACAATTTTGTGGTGGCCATCTATGCTGAAATGCATTCAGTCTTAGCTCCACAAGGCCGTCTAGAAACAGCGAGGAACCAGCCCCTGCCGTCTTGACCCCACCCCCAGGGTAGGTCTGGAATCTTCTTATTGGACTCTTGTGCTCCCTCAAAAAGTGATGGTGGTTGCAGTCTTCTCCTGTTCCTCTTTCTCCTTCCCATATTCCCTTTCATGGGTCTTTGCCATTTTTCTGCCCGCACCCCATCCTTTTTTCTCAACTCAAAAAGTAAATTCTGGTTAGTGTTCAGAAAATGCTTTCAAGGCCACATCCCCTGAAGAACACAGAATTCTTACGATGACTGTGCCTTAGGAAGGGTGAAACTGAATGATATTTGTCTGTCCAAGGCAGGCATGTCAAACTCGCGACGTCACGTGACGCTGCGGGACGTATCGCGACTTTTTCCCCATTGCCGGCAAAGGGGTGGGCGCAGTTTCTGTACGATGCATCCGGCCCACGGGCCAGCAGTTTGACATGCCTGGTCTAAGGGAACCTAGTGACTGGGTTTCCCCCCCCCCAAAAAAAGGGGTTGCATATAAACCCATGGGGCTGTGGGTTGCCATTCCTGCTTGGCTGTGATCTGCAAATTCAACCATTGTTTATGGAAGGACAGGAGGTGGGCCCTCTCTTCCTAATCTAATTGATTTGTCAGTTGCAAACTTACAGAAGTAGCTCTTGTCCTCCTGGATGCAGGCTCTAATGATATCCAGATTGGTCTTCCGAAGGTGCATCAAGAGGTCTGCCTTTGAAAACAGCCTGGGAGGTCAGCTGGTGGAAAGCTTTGTTGTTTTAAACAATCTGCTTAAACCAGACTTACGGTTTTGGGGAACTTCTCAACTCGATTCCAAATTGTTCTGTTTTGCACGGTGCACCACATCAGGAGCTGACTGTCTGGAAGAGTGGCTAAGAAGTACATCGCCCAACTGTTGGAAGCAAAACCCGAACTCAGCCTTCCCTGTCGTCCTATGAACAAAGAAGAAAAAGTCAACAACAGAACAATGCCACTGGGGAGAGCTAAAGTATGGAACATGATTTACCTGACAATCATCTGAGCAAAAGCAAACATCCCGGGCCGAAAGTGGAGGAGAGGACACCTTTTTCACTCAATCACCAGCTACTCAAAGAGGGAAGTATCGGCTGATCTGATCATCACCCTGTTGTGGCAGCCTCAACTTCTCTTGATCAGCCAGATTCCTACTTAATGGAATAACAGAGTTGGAAGGGGCATTGGAGGTCTTCTAGTCCAACCTCCTGCTCAAGCAAGAGAGCCTATATACCATGCCAGTCAAGCGGCTGTCCAGTCTCGTATAATAATAATAATGATGATGATGATGATGATGATGATGATGATGATGATGATGCCTGGAGACAGCAGAATAGAAGAGAAAGAACTGGAGAAGATAACAAAATACAGAGACCTACAAATAGAAATAGAAAGACTGTGGCAAAAGCAAGCAAGGGTAGTACCAATAGTAATAGGCACCTTGGGTGCAATTCCAAAACAACTGGAGCACCACTTGAACACCATTGGCATTGACAAATTCGCCATTAGTCAATTGCAAAAGGCAGCCTTACTAGGAACTGCTTCCATCCTGCGACGATATCTGTAATACCATCAAACATCCACATCTGCCTATCCCAGGTCCTTGGGAAGGACTCGATAGGTAGACAAAATGCCAAATCCAGTCTGAACATCTGGCTGACTGTGCGATGATCCATAATAATAATAATTATAATTATAATTATAATAATTTCCTGCTCAGGCAGGAAACCCTATATACTATTTCAGACAAATGGCTGTCCAGTCTCTTCTTAAAAACTTCCAGTGTTGGAGCATTCACCGCTTCTGGAGGCAGGTTGTTCCACTGGTTAATTGTTCTAACTGTCAGGAAGTTTCTCCTTAGTTCTAGGTTGCTTCTCTCCTGGATTAGTTTCCATCCATTTTTTTCTTCTCTTGCTTTCTGGTACTTTGGAGAATAGGTTGACCCCCCCCCCCTTTCTTCTCTGTGGTAGTCCCTCAAATATTGGTAGACAGTTTTGTCACTCTAATCCTTATTTTCGTTAGATTAGACATACCCGAGTCCTGCAACGGTTCTTCATATGTTTTTGCCTCCTGTCTCCTAATCATATTTGTTGCTCTTCTCTGCACTCTTTCCAGAATCTCAACATCTTTTTTACATCATGGTGACCAGAACTGGATGCAATATTCCAAGTGTGGTCTTACCAAGGCATTGTAAAGTGGTATTAACACTTCGCGTGATCTTGATTCTATCCCTTTGTTAATGCAGCCCAGCACTGTGTTGGCTTTTTTGGCAGCTGCAGCACACTGCTGGCTCATATTTAAGTGATTGTCCACTAGGACTCCGAGATCCCTCTCACAGTTACTGCTATTGAGCCAGGTCCCGTCTATTCTGTACTCTGTGCATTTGGTTTCTCTTGCGTAAGTGTAAAACATTACTTTTCTCTACAGTGAATTTCACCTTGTTAGATTGCTTGCTCACTTTGATGCAAGGACAACCCAGATAGTCAACTTTTTATCGTGTTCCTGGCATCTGGAAGGGATGGGGACATATCTTTTGGATGGTGATAGAAGCCCATAAGCTGCTGGATCAGCTGTCATTTCATGCCATCACAAGTGGCATTTTTGGATGCAGCAAAGCACAGATGTCCCCACTCCCAGCAGAGAAGGATTTCCAACAATGAAGATTAAGTAGAGGCTTCTTTCCAATTTGGCCCTGGGCTCTGAGTTGTCCAGAGTGATTTAAGATGATCAGAATATACTGGTCATGGAAACCAAGAAGAGACAAGAGGAAATAAGGGCAGAACTTTTTAATGTGGTAATTTAGTAAGGTTCCCCCCCGGGAATGCAATTTATCGTCAGATAGTTGGAGGTTCACCAAGTGATTAAAAAATATGGGGGGAAAGGAATCCAGGAATCATCGTCCTTGCAGTCCACAGAGAAGAGATATCCAGCTTGTGGGCTCCATCAAAGAAGCTGTTTAAAGCTGGTGGACAATAACAGAATAACAGCGTTGGATGGGACCTTGGAGGTCTTCTAGTCCAACCACCTGCTCAGGCAGGATACCCTATACCAGGGGTGTCAAACTGCCGGCCCGCGGGCCAGTTGCATCATGCAGAGGCCGCGCCCACCCCAACTCCAGCAATGCGAAAAAAGTTGCGATACGTCATGACACGTCTTGTGATGTGGCGAGTTTGACACCTGTGCCCTATACCATTTCAGACAAATGGTTGTCCAATCTCTTCTTAAAAACCTCCAGTGATGGAGCACCCACAATTTCCGGAGGCAAGTCGTTCCACTGATTTATTGTAATCACTGTCAGGAAATTTCTCCTTAGTTCTAGGTTGCTTCTCTCCTTGGTTAGTTTCCATCCATTGGTTCTTGTGCTGCCTTCAGGCGCCTTGGAGAATAGCTTGAGTCCCTCTTCTTTGGGGCAACCCCTTAAATTTTGGAACATTGCTATCATGTCACCACTAGTCCTTCTTTTCATTAAATGAGACATACTCAATTCCTGCAACTCTTCTTCATATGTTTTATCTTCCAGTCAACAGTTTTGATGCTCAGGATTTTTCTAAAGGAAAAAGCGCATCTTTGCAACTGGAACTTTCCTGGGTTTATCTTCCAGCAAATCCCCAAGAATCACATCAGTTAGGAAAACCCTGAAGGTATTGTACAGATTCCCCAGAGGGTCCTAGTTTTATCAGCCGTGCTGCTTTGTGGCACAGAAGCTGTGTGCTTTACTGTTACAAAACAACTTTATTCAGACTGAAGTCATATCAAAACTATTATCCCAGAGATCCTATTAGAAGCCATTAAAAGACCCTCCAGAGAATACGTCTGATGGAGATGTGGGGAACAGGAGCTTGTCTGGTGATGAAGATTAGACTTCTTCGCTGTCTCGGATTTTTATTCAAGCTAAAAAAAGAAAGTTGAGATACTTAAAAGATACCCCTTTCTTTTTTTGCTGAGATTAGAAATCAATAGTCAAAATCATTGGAAGAAATGAAGACAAGGGGGTCAAGCTGTTCTCCAAAGCACCTGAAGGCAGGACAAGAAGCAACGGATGGAAACTAATCAAGGAGAGAAGCAACCTGGAACTAAGGAGAAATTTCCTGACAGTGAGAACAATCAATCAGTGGAACAATCTGCCTCCAGAAGCCGTGAATGCTCCAACACTGGAAGTTTTTAAGAAGAGACTGGACAGCCATTTGTCCAAAATGGTATAGGGTTTCCTGCCTGAGCAGGGGGTTGGACTAGAAGACCTCCAAGATCCCTTCCATCACTGTTATTCTATTCTATTCTATTCTATTCTATTCTATTCTATATTCTATATTCTATATTCTATATTCTATATTCTATATTCTATATTCTATATTCTATATTCTATATTCTATATTCTATTATCAAGGCCTGTTTCTTCAGATGTGTAGCAAAAGATTATCATTTGGATCATTTTAGAAATGGACCAGATTCTATGCTGGCTACCACGAGCTACCTGGAGACAATGCAAAAGTTGTATCCAGCTCAAAGCTACTTAAGCATTTCTTGAATTAATCAACCTTTAACAAAGAACGCACATGATTAAACACAAATCATTTAATATTGCAGGCAAGATGGCTTCCTAAGTGTCAACAAACTGGGTTTAGGAATTCCTTAGCTTCCATGGGCTTCCCAGCACCCCAGCCTCGTAGAAACGGACTCTTCAGAAAGGTAGCCAGGATACAAATCCAGGAAATGTGCAAAACCCGTGCCCAAAATAAATAATCAAGGATGGGAGTGTGGGGGGCTGTGTGTTTGTTGAGGCCCTCCTGTTATTATTCTTTTCCTATTGGCTGAATTGATTGTGCTTATATTTCAGTCATCTGCACTAACTTAATTCTTTTTTGGTAGCATAGATTATATATCACCCTGCATGGGTTTGTATAATATTCTACTAATTGAACATCATAATAAGGGCGAAGATGGATAATGGCACGTTAGGTATTGAGTTGCAATGGCATGCTACATGCAATCAAGACTAGGGTTCTTAAGAACCGGGATAATGTGACTTAAGCGGTTCCTAATGTATTCTTGAAAATGCCAGCGTGGCTCAGCCTTCCTTCATTAGAATTTGTGCCCGAAGAGCTCCCCTCGCCTTTTGATGTTGACCTTTGGAAATCCTGAAGAGCAGAAGCAATATTATTGTTTTAAAACATGACACCGGCCCTCTTTTTACCGCTTGTTCAGACAGCAAATACCTTGTGAGCATCGTTTGGAGATGATCTGGCCTTGGTTTTCTTAAAAGGGAACACCCAGGGTGCAGACCTAGTGGGGAGGGGGGGGAAAGCTTCATTTTAGATAGAGGCAAACAGGTTGGGGAGGCTTAGAGAAGGAAAAGCCCTCTGCACATGTGGGGGAGCTTTTGCTTTATCGTTGATTTGTGTACTCAGAACTCGGGTCCTATTAGAGCCACTTTGGTCTAGTGATTAAGGCACTAGGCTGGAAACTAGCAGGCTGTGAGTTCTAGTCCCACCTTAGGCAGGAAAGACGGCGAGGTGATTTTGGGCCAATCACCAGGAGACTGTGAGTTCTAGTCCTGCCTTAGGGATGAAAGCTGACTAGGTGATTTTGGGCCAATCACCAGGAGACTGTGAGTTCTAGTCCTGCCTTAGGCAGGAAAGCCAGCGAGGTGATTTTGGGCCAACCACCAGGAGACTATGAGTTCTAGTCCTGCCTTAGGGATGAAAGCTGACTAGGTGATTTTGGGCCAATCACCAGGAGATTGTGAGTTCTAGTCCTGCCTTAGGGATGAAAGCTGACTAGGTGATTTTGGGCCAATCACCAGGAGACTGTGAGTTCTAGTCCTGCCTTAGGCATGAAAGCTGACTAGGTGATTTTGGGCCAATCACCAGGAGACTGTGAGTTCTAGTCCTGCCTTAGGGATGAAAGCTGACTAGGTGATTTTGGGCCAATCACCAGGACACTGTGAGTTCTAGTCCCACCTTAGGCATGAAAGCCAGTGAGGTGATTTTGGGTCAATCACCAGGAGATTGTGTGTTCTAGTCCCACCTTAGGGATGAAAGCCAGCGAGGTGATTTTGGGCCAATCACCAGGAC
>NW_015391846.1:0-7090 GCF_001527695.2 Protobothrops mucrosquamatus | reverse complement strand
AAATTAGGGCCACCGGACTTTGACTAGAGACTCAGAATGTCCTTGTTATCATGTTCACTCTTCAAGAAAATAAGTCCGGTAGGAAAAATGTCAAGGTAACGTTTATTATGGCAATAGGATTCTCCCTACTTAGTTCCAGCAGATATTGCTGGATGATGGAGCTCTTAATTCGGAATGTTTTGCATGGTTTAACCTATTTTATTTTCACAGCAGCCCTTAAGGGAAATCTCAGAAGATGAGATCATGACTTAACCACGAAAGAATACTAATGTTTCCGTGTGTGTCCTTAACGTCAGTTGATTAGAGGCATTAGCAACTGATAATTGCTTATCACCCACAAATAGTATTGCACTTGCCGATGGCATGTTTTGTGCCCCCAAAAGTTTTCAAGAGGGACCTGGGTTTGGGGGGGAATTCCCACAATTCTTACAACCCAATATTTGCATTTGTTTGGGGGCTTTTCAAGTGCTTTTCTTGGCACGTTTTGCCAAAAAGGGACAGTCTTTTTCAGAGTTGTTTGGAGTTGGGCACCATGAAATGGAATAAAATAAAACAAGTAAAAGTTTGTTCCAAATTCTGCTCTGCTCTGGTTTCTGTAAAACAGGGAACTATGAGGTTGCGATGGCTTTTTGACCCAATGTTTATAGGGCAATCTTTATGAGCCCAGCTAGGTTAGAATTATAGGTAGTCCTCAATTTAAAACCACAATTGAGCTGAGCATTTCTGTTGCTAAGTGAGTTTTGCCCCATTTTACGACCTTTTTTGCCGTAGTTGTTAAGTGAATCCTTGCAGTTGTTAACTTATTAACATAGTTGTTAAGTGAATCTAGATTCCTCATTGACTTTGCTCATCAGAAGATCGTAAAAAGGGATCACATGACTCTGGGACACTGCAACCGTCATAAATATGAACCAGTTGCCAGCATCTGAATTTTGATCACGTGACCGTGGGGATGCTGCAACGGTCGTAAGTGTGACAAATGGTCATAAGTCACTTTTTCCAGTGCCGTTGCAACTTCAAACGGTCACTAAACAAATTGTTGCAAGTCAAGGACTGCTTGTGCAGCTCCCAGCCAGCATTCACAAAGCCAGTCTCAGGCTTTAATAAACCTTAGTTTGTTAAAAATGGCATTAAAAATGACAACCTGGAATTAAGGAGAAATTTTCTGACAGTGAGGACAATCAGCCAGTGGAACAGCTTGCCCCCAGAAATCGTGGGCGCTCCATCACTGGAGATTTTTAAGAAGAGACTGGACGTCCACCTGTCTGAGATGATATAGGTTCTTCTGCTTGAGCAGGGGGCTGGACTAGAAGACCTCCAAAGTCCCTTCCAGCTCTATTCTATTGTGGAAATGAGTTCCAGAAATCCATTGTTTTTAAAAAAATATTCTCTGTGCTCTCCTCCTCCTCCTCCTCCTCCTCCTCCTCCATGGATTCATGTTATCTTGCCCCATGTTAGATGTTCTTCCTAACAAGTGATGTTTTAAATTAAGTCCTTTTGTTCGCCTGGATTCACCTCCCCAAACCAAGTCTGCTGGATGTGCTATTACCACAGCGGATTTTGATTCCTGCCTTCCTTGTTCCCCATCTGTGTGGGGTACCCTTCCCTATACGATCCCTTCAGTAGTCAACAGTTCTTTTCCATTGATCATCGTATTCCCACGTGCTCCCCCTCTCCTCTCTGATTTATAATGAAGACGTTAAATAGAAACACAACGAGGTTCTTGGTTCCTCTGGCCCAGCAAAATGCCTTTCTCCATTACAACAATTTGATCCTGGAGATAATTTCCTAAGGGCATGTCCCTGTGCATCGTCTCCAGCTAATCCCCCTACTTCACTTTCCCGGCTCCGAGGAAGCAAATGTCACTGGAAACCTGTTCAGAGCGGACTTTGATAATTCTGCACGTTTTGTAGATCATTCTAGAGACAAATTTCTACTGCTGGAGCTTGTAGGAATCCGATTCCTACTAGCTGTTTGACATTTATGTTCTATTTCATGTAGGTCTGCTTTGCTAGCCAAGAAAGTCTAGTAATATTTTTTTGCACAATAGCTCGCCTCTACAACTGTGCAGGGGGGGAGAGAGAGAGAGAGAGAGAGAGAGAGAGAGAGAGAGAGAGAGAGAGAGAGAGAGAGAGAGAGAGAGAGAGATTGGGTGTACATTTTTCTAGTGCTTTGTTCTCATGGCTGGACATTTAGGGTCTTCTCTTTGTGGGCAATTGTCCAAGTTCAAGGGAGAAGAGAGAGAGGAGAGGAGAGGAGAAGAGGGAAGGGAAGGGAAAGGGGCAAGGGGCAAGGGGCAAGGAGCAGGGCTTCTTGGAATTCCTAATCAGAAGACTTTTATAGAAATAAAAAAATGCTTTAAATGATAAACCTGCCACACTCCTGGTCATACCACTGGATTGGATTCTATCTGGGGCTAATAGAAAAGTTTGGTCTGGCAATTAAGGCATCAGGCTAGAAACCAAAAGATTGTGAGATCTAATCCTGCCTTTGGCATGAAAGTTGATTGAGTGACTTTGGGCCAATCACGAGGAGATTGTGAGTTCTAGTCCTGCCCTTTGGCATGAAAGCTGGCTGATTTGGGGCCAAGCACCAGGAGACTGTGAATTCTAATCCCACTTTAGGCTTGGAAACCGGCTGGGTGACTCTGGACCAGCCACTCTCAGCCTATATCCCAACACACAGGGTTGATGTCGTGTGGAAAATGGCAGTGTTAGGTCTGTGCAGCACCTCGAGTTATTTAAAAAATAAAAAGGCAATCAATCAATCAATCAATCAATCAATCAATCAATCAATAAGAAAACAGTGATTTGTTAAGATTGGCTAGTTTGATGGCATTGAGTTGGGCTGTTCCACTGCTAGTGAATGAATAATGCTTTCCATTTTGACTTGTCTCTGATCGTGATTCGTAGTTCTCCCAAGTCCATTCTAGTACTGTCCTTCACACCCAGTCATTTCATCTATTACTTTCTCCTTCCCTTGAAGAGCAGACATTTTTATCAGTCCATCATCCACATCCTCAAAGATGGGCGGCTCAGGATGTGTGTCACATTTTATCAGCTGTACAAGGCAGGTGGGGCTTAAATCACAACACCGCACCCATCGTCTAGCCCAGGGGTAGGCAACCTTGGCTCTTTTATGACTCGTGGACTTCAGCTCCCAGAATTCCTGAGCCAGCATGGCTCAGCTTGGAAACTCTCCCTTTCCCCTCAGCATGGCTGGCTCAGGAATTCTGGGAGTTGAAGTCCACCAGTCATAAAAGAGTAAAGGTTGCCTACTCCTGGTATAGGGTTTCCTGCCTGAGCACGGGGTTGGACTAGATGACCTCCAAAATCCCTTCCAACTTTATTATTATTATATTATTACTATATTACAATAGTTCATCTAGTGACCATTCAAAGTTATAATGGCCCTAAAAAAGGTGACTTATGACCACTTTTCACACTTACGACCATTGCAGTCTCCCCGTGGTCATGTGATCAAAATTCAGACTCTTGGCAACTGATTCATATTTATGACGGTCGCAGTGTCCCGCGGTCATGTGATTCCCTTTTAGGAACTTCTGACAAGGCAAAGTCAACGGGGAAGCCAGATTCACTTAACAACCAAGTTGCTAACTTAACACGTGCAGTGATTCACTTAACAGCTGTGGCAAGAAAGGTCGTAAGATGGGGCAAAATGCACTTAATTCCTGTCTTGCTTAGCAACAGAAATTTGGGGCCCAGTTGTGGCCGTAAGTCAAGAATTACCTGCATGCAACAGGATTAACAACTTCCTGATATTCCTATTTTGTACATTTACATTCTGCTGTTTTAAAACATTTAAACGTAGAGGGGGAGGGGGGAAGAAACCATTTTCATTATAATAGGCCCAAAGATATCTCTTGGTATTTCCTCAGCATTCAACACCCTCCCCCCTTTTATTTCTTTTTAATATGTAAGCTAAATGTGCATTTCTATTTAATTTCACTAGTGTTTTTGAAGCATTTCAGGCTTTGATCATTGCATTTGTAAATCTCTCTGATTAGAGTTTGTTGGTTGCTCTTTTGAAAGCAGGCAGAGAAAGGCTTTTTAAAAAATCATTTAAAAGATTTGTATCCCACATTACCTCAGGGAGGTGGGGAGGGAGGTCCAAGGCTGTTTATATAACAATTCAAACGCAACAGATGTTTAACAGAATAACAGAGCTGGAAGGGACCTTAGAGGTCTTCTAGTCCAACCCCCTGCTCAAACAAGGGACCTGTATCATTCCAGACAAGTCACTGTCTAGTGCAGGGGTAGGTAACCTTGGTTCTTTTATGACTCGTGGACTTCAACTCCCAGAATTCCTGAGCCAGCCATGCTGAGGGGAAAGGGAGAGGTTTCCAAGCTGAGCCATGCTGGCTCAGGAATTCTGGGAGTTGAAGTCCATGAGTCATAAAAGAGCCAAGGTTGCCTACCCCTGGTCTAGTGTCTTCTTAAAAGGCTCGATGTTGGAGCATTCACAACTTCTGGAGGCAGGCTGTTCCACTGATTAATTGTTCTCTCCTTGATTAGTTTCCATCCGTTGCTTCTTGTCCTGCCTTCAAGTGCTTTGGAGAATCGCTTGACTCCCTCTTCTTTGTGGCAGCCCCTGAGATATTGGAACACTGCTGTCATATCACTCGTAATTCTTCCTTTCATTAAACTAGACGTACCCAATTTCTGCAATTCCTGTTTTTGTTTTGGTATTTGTTTGCAAATGCAGCCTTAGTAGAAATCTATCAAATGGTTTGTTAAAATTATGTTCAGTGTTGCCATTAAACAGATTTTTTTTAAAAAAGCATCTGGTTAGTGCAGGGAACATCCCAAATTGAACAAAAAGGGAAGGCCATGGAAAAGCTCTTCTCCAAAGCACCTGAAGGCAGGACAAGAAGCAACGGATGGAAACTAACAAAGAGAGAGGCAACCTAGAACTAAAGAGAAATTTCCTGACAGTTAGAACAATTAATCAGTGGAACAACCTGCCTCCAGAAGCTGCGAATGCTCCAACACTGGAAGTTTTTAAGAAGAGGCTGGACAGCCATTTGTCTGAAATGGTATAGGGTTTCCTGCCTGAGCAGCGGGTTGGATTAGATGACCTCCAAGGTCCCTTCCAACTTGCACAGTCAGCCAGATGTTCAGACTGGATTTGGCATTTTTGTCTACCTATTGAGTCCTTACCAAGGACCTGGGATAGGCAGATGTGGATGTTTGATGGTATTACAAATATTGTTGCAGGATGGAAGCAGTTCCTAGTAAGGCCGCCTTTTGCAATTGACTAATAGCGAATTTGTCAATGCCAATGGTGTTCAAGTGGTGCTCCAGTTGTTTTGGGATTGCACCCAAGGCGCCTATTACTATTATTATTATTATTATTATTATTATTATTATTATTATTATTATTATTATTATTATTATTATTATTATTATTATTATTATTGTTATTATTATTATTGTTATTATTATTGTTATTATTCCCTGTCTTTTCTGGTCTTCTGTTCCCTCCCTTCCATCCAGGACATAGCACATAAGTATTGTTTGAGCAGGGTCTGTAAGATCGTCTGGAACGCTACACATCCTCTTCACAATCTGTTTTCCTTGTTCCCTTATGGGAGGAAGGGGCTCCGTGGTATCCATAGCAGAACATCCAGATTCAGTCACAGTTTTGTTCCATACAGTATTAACCCTGCATTGATTCACTTAACAACTGTGGCAAGGAAGATCATAAAATAGGGCAAAACTCACTTAACAAATGTCTCACTTAATAACATAAATTTAGGGGTCAATTGTGGTCATAGGTTGAGGACTATCTGTACTAATCCAATCCCTTAACCATTGCAACCCACTTTCCACAATATTAAAAGTTAAATAAATTAAATCAGAGTTCATTAACCCTGGTTATTAGCGTGGAGAGTCTATATAAAGCTCAGAGCTGAATTTTTGTTTGTACTGTATATATATATATATAATACACAATATAAAAAAATAAAAATAAAACACTCCAGAGAGCAGGGATTTGGGCTCTTCTCAGCCTAAGGTCTTTTTAGATTTTTAGCATTTTTTGAACATGCTTCTCTACAGAGGCTCTGCAAGGGGGCACAAAAGTCAAGATGGCAGCCATAAGGATAAAATTGGAGCCCCACCTCCTTTTTACATGGATCAATAGGGCAGGGCTTCAGTGACATGGCTGCGGCTGCCATTTTGACTTTTTTGAGCCCCCCTCAGATATTCCTAAAGAGAAGAAAATTCAGAAACACAGAGAATCCTACTATTAATCATTAGCTCATCTATTTCTTGGAGCGCAATCCCTGGCATGTCACACTGAGTTAGAAAAGTTAACATTTCTGAAGTGAAATACACAAATAGCTCTCCACATGTGGAACCTGTCCGTTATGGTCATAAGCTGTGGCGGTCAGTCATAAAATGGGCCACTTATGTGAATGATCCGTTTTTACACCTTTTTTGTGGCAGTTGTTAAGCAAATACCATGGTCATTAAGCAAGGTTGTGGTCGTTAAGAAAAAGCATGTGGTCGTTCAGCAAACCAAGTGTTTGCTATCCACCGGTGTTGCCAAAAACCCGAAGTAAATGCGGACTCTCGGCAAAAGCATGGTGAAACTGACTGCAGGAGACTGCAAACAGCCATAAATGCAGGCTGTTTGCCAAGCGCCCTAAAGGCAGTCACATGACCATGGGGTCCTATGTGGTTGTGCTAAGCAACTCGTCGTAAGTCGAGGACTGCCTATATCTTGTCATGTACCCCCATTATCTGGCATCATTGGAAACCTTCCTTTGAAAATGTAATTTGCAGTGATGGCCTCTTTCCTGTGATGTTCCATTCTATTCATGTTCCATTTGTCACTAGGCGTTCAACAGTCGATGTGTACATATCCTGTTGCTGAGGTTCGTGTAATTCTTTAGTTTAAAATATCTTAAGAACTGCTGCAGTATTGCCAGTTGGAATGGCCCAACTCTGCCGAAGTTGCTCTGTTGGTTACCTCTGAGTAATGTGAGAAACAAGTGAAGAATGCAATTTGGGGGCAATGGAATTACCTTGCATTTATTTCCCTACTGCTTTTCATTTAATTTGAT
>NW_015391845.1:20997-22154 GCF_001527695.2 Protobothrops mucrosquamatus | reverse complement strand
CTAGCGTGTGTTGCTTTTACGTCCAACAGATGGTGCTGTTTTTCAAAAAAAGCATGTTTTTACCTGTCACAGGTGTGACATCTACAGTATATAATAGTAGGTATAAGGTATATAAAAACACGCGCGTATTCGAATGCAACGTTGTGTCAAAATTTCAAAGCAATCGGTGAAGAACTTTCGGAGATTTAAGATTTTGAACAAACGAACATTTACATTTTTATTTACATAGATGGAAGAATAATATAGAGCCTATTTCTGATATAACTACCAGAGTATAAATTAATATAAACGTACTATCATCCCTTCATCATTTTAGGCACTTGCTCCTTTGCTGGAAAACAACCACCCACCGCCTGACTTGTGTGAATTCTTTTGCAAGGTATTTCTGATTTCTTTTGTTTCTTTTTTTTAATTTTTGCAACCTATGTCCGAAAATTTCTTTGTGGCAGTTCCTTAAACTTTTGTTTGTAGAGAGTAAGGAAGGTAACCTTGATGGAAATACGCAGAAACTGTTATCTACAGTAGATAAAAGGGGATAAAACTTTTTTTTTTAGTCCAGAGAAACTTGATAACATTCAGAAGCTGCTAAGACAGATGTCTCCCTTACCGGAACATAAATGGAGGAGATACAACACAACCAGTCTAAAGATGCTGTTATTGCAACCCCTCTCAATAAAAGTTGTTTTAGCTTTCTGCAGAGTTGATTTCTTGCTGATCTACCTAGTGAGGCTGTCCATAGCTACAGTCCTCTAAGATTGGCATGGATTATAAACACCATGGTTGGTTGGTGGGTGGGTGGATGGGTAGGTAGTAGATAGGTAGGTAGGTAGGTAGGTAGGTGGATGGATGGATGGATGGATAGATTCAGTAGATAGATACAATAGATAGATAGATAGATAGATAGATAGATAGATAGATAGATAGATAGATAGATAGATAGATAGATAGATAGATAGATAGATTCAGTAGATAGATGCGATAGATAGATAGATAGATAGATAGATAGATAGATAGATAGATAGATAGATAGATTCAGTAGATAGATGCGATATATAGATAGATAGATAGATAGATAGATAGATAGATAGATAGATAGATAGATAGATAGATAGATAGATAGATAGATAGATAGATAGATAGATAGATAGATGGATGGA